>NW_006922221.1:1213951-1224796 GCF_000298275.1 Orycteropus afer afer | reverse complement strand
CTCAAAATGACATCATTACTTTTTAATGCTGCAAAGAAGGATATTGCAGCATATTTCCCCATGCAATAATTCATTTGATTTTTGGAATGCTGCTTCCATAAGCATTGATTATGGGTCCAAGCAAAATGAAATCCTTAGCAACTTCAATATTTTCTCCATTTATCATGATGTTGCTTATTAGTCCAGTTGTAAGGATTTTCATTTTCTTTATGTTAAGCTGTAATAAACACTGAAGGATACAGTTTTTTATCTTCATCAGTTGCTTCAAATTCTCTCTCAGTGCTTGTTTCCAACAAGCAAGTGTGTGTCATCTGTATATTCAAAGTTGTTATTGCACTTTCCTCCAATTCTGATGCAGTATTCTTCTTCCTGTAGTCAAGCTTCTCTTTATCTAAGAAGCTGGACCATTCAAACAAAAGCTGTTTACTTATCAATAAGTTAGGTAAAATGACAATTACCATGTTCCAAGACCACCACTCATCTCTTGGTTTGTCATATTATGCTGGCTTGCATGTTGCTGTTATGCTGGAAACTATGCTGCTGGTATTTCAAATATCAGCAGGGTCACCCATGGTGGACAGGTTTCAATGGAGCTTACGGATTAAGACAGACTAGGAAGAAGGATGTGGCCAGATCTACTTCTGTAAAAATAGAAAGAAAATCTACTGAAAACCTTATGAATAGCAGGGAAGTCTGATCTAATTCTGGAAGATGAGTCTCTCAGGTTAGAAGGCACTCAAAATATAACTGGGAAAGAGCTGCCTCCTCAAAGTAGAGGTGACTTTAATGACATAATGGAATAAAGCTTTTGGAACCTTCATTTGCTGATGTGGCACAACTTAAACTGAGAAGAAACAGATGCAAGCATCCATTAATAATCAGAAAGTGGAATGAATGTATGAAGTATGAATCAAAATAAATTTCAAGTTGTCAAAAATGAAACAGAATACAAAAAGATCAATACCTTAGGATTAGTGAGCTGAAATGGACTGGTGTTGGCCATTTTGAATTGGATAATCATACGATATACCATACCAGAAATGGCAAATTAAAGAGGAATTCTGTAACATTCATTGTCAAAGAGAACTTTTCAAGATCTATACTGAAGTACACAATGACTAGATTATATACATATGCCTACAAGGAAGACAAGTTAATTCTAATATTCACATTTTGCACCAGCCACTAAAGACAAAGATAAAGAAAATGAAGATTTTCACCAAATTCTGCAGTTTGAAATTGACCAAACATTCAATTATTATTCATTGCAAGTTCCTTTTTCAACAACCTAAGCAGCAACTCTATTTATGAACCTCATGAGAGGGAATACACAGGAACCAAAATGAGTAAAATTCTATGGAAAGAAACAGTGGAAAAACGCAATATCATCAGTCAAAATAAAGCCAGAAGCCAAATGAAGATCAGACCATCAGATGCATATATGCAAATTTAACTTGAAGCTCAAGAAAATTGAAACAAGTCTACAAGAGCCAAGATATGACCTTAAGTTTATCTCATCTGAAATTAGAGACCATCTGAAACATAGATTTGATGCAACGAACAGCAGTGATCAAAGATCGGTTGTGAGATGACATTAAAACATCATACATGAAGAAAGCAAAAAGTCATGAAAAAGACAGGAAGAGAAGATAAAAATGGATGTCAGAAGAGACTCTGAAACTTGATCTTCATATGAGAGTAGCTAGCTCTGGCACTTGACTGCTAACCAGAAGGCTGGAGGTTCGAACCCATCAGCCACTCCTCAGAAGGAAAGTTGGGCAATCTACTTCTGTAGTGATACTGCCTCACAAACCCAAGGAGCAGTCACTATGAGTTGGGTTTGACTTGACGGCACATAACAACAACAGCAACAAAGCAAAGGGGAGAAATGATGGTGTAAAGAGCTGAACAGAAGATTTCTAAAAGCAGCATAAGAGGACAAAGTAAAGTATTATTATTGAATGTGCAAAGACCTGGAGATGGAAAATCATAGAAGAACATGCTAAGCATTTCTCAATCAGAAAGAAGTGAAATAAAAAAATAAAAAAATCAAGAATTGAATTGCAATATTGAAGGATTCTATAAGTAAAATATTGAATTATGCAGGAATCATCAAAAGAAGATGGAAGGAATACAGAGAGTCCTTGTACCAAGAAGAATTAGACAATGTTCAATCACTTCAAAAGGCAGCATATGATCAAGGACTGATGGTAGTGAAGGAAGAAATCCAAGATGCACTGAAAGCATTCACGGAAAAAAAATAATAATTAAAAAAAAAAAAGAAAAAGTGACTCCAGGAACTCATGGAACACCCATTGGGATATTTCAACAAATGAATGCACTGCTGCACTGCTAGATCTGCTCTTTTTCTTTTTTTGTGCCAAGAAATTTGGAAGGGAACTACCTGGCCAACTGACTGGAAGAGATCTATATTTGTACCCATTCCAGAGAAAGGTGATCCAACAGAATACAGAAATTATAGAACCATGTCACTAATATCACATGCAAATAAAATAGTGCTGAAGGTAATTCAAGAAAGGTTGCAGCAGTACATCAATAGGGAACTACCAGAAATTCAAGTTGGATTCAGAAGAGGGTTTGGAATGAGAGATATCATTGTTTATATGAGATAGATCTTGGCAAGAAGCACAACATACCATCAAAATGTTTATCTGTGTTTTATTGGTCATGCAGAGATTTTTGAATGTGCATATCTAATTATATATAGCATTGAGGAGAAGGGGAATTCCAGAACACCAAATTGTGCTCACGAGGAGCCTGCAAATAGAACAGGAGGCAGTTGTTTGAACAGAACAAGGAGATACTGCATAGTTTAAAATTAAGAAAGGTAGGCATTAGGGTTGTATCCATTAACTGTACTTATTCAGTACATCAGCTGAGCAAATAATCCAAGAACTGGGCTATATGAAGAAGAATGGAGCATCGAGATTAAAGAAAGGCTCATTACCAACTTGTGAAATGGAGATGACACAACCTTGCTTGGTGGAATTGAAGATGACTTGAAGCACTTCCTGATGAAGATCAGAGACTACAATATGGATTGCACTTTAACATAAAGAAAATAAAAATCCTCATAACTGGACCAATAAACAACATCATGATAAATGGAGAAAAGATTGAAATTTTCAAGGATTTCATTTTACTTGGATCCACAATTAATACCCATGGAAGCAATATTTGAGACATGTTACATTATTCATAACTGCTGCCAAACTTCTCTTTCAAGTGTCTCAGAGAAGAGATGTCACTTTGATGCACCTGATCCAAACCATAATATCTTCAAAAGCCTCATATGCATGTGAGAGTTGGAAAATGAATAAGGAAGACCAAAGAAGAGTTGATGCCTTTGAATTGTGATTTTTGTGAAGAATATTGAAAGCACCACGGGCTGCTGGAAGAACAAATTAATCTGTCATGGAAGAAGTGCAACTGCAATGCTCTTTAGAGGCAAGAATGCCAAGACCTTGTCTCTTGTATTTGGTCATGTTATCAGAAGGGACCGAACCCTGCAGAAGGATATTATGCTTGGGAAAGTAGAGGGCCAGTGTAAAAGAGAAAGACCCTCAGTGAGATGGATTGACACAGTGACTTCAATGATGGGTTCAAGCAGAGCAATGATTGTGAGGATGGTGCAAGGCCAGGTATTGTTTCTTCCTGTTGGATGCAGGATCACTATGAACTGGACTGGACTCATTGGCACCAGCAACAACACCCTCCAAGGCATCAGTTTGAAGACTAAGGTGCATCTAACCCAAGATAAGTTGTATTCAATTGCTTCATTTGAGTGTGAATCCTGGGCAATGAATAAGGAAGATCAAAGAACTGTTGCCTTTGAATTGTCATGGTGACAAAAAATATTAAATATATCATGGGTTTGTCAGAGGAATAAAAAAAAAAAAATCTTGGAAGAAGTACATTCAAAATGCTTCTTAAAAGTGAGAATGGCAAGACTTTGTCCACATTGAAAATTTTGTATACCATGGACTGACGGAAGAATGAACAAATCTGTCTTACAAGATGTACCAACCGAATGCTCCTTAGAGGCAAAGATGGCCATGTTTCATCTCATGTACTTTGGACATATCTTCAGGAGAAGTCAGCCCTTGTAGAAGGACGTCTGTCATTCTTGGTAAAGCAGAAGTTCAGTGAAAAAGAGGAATATCCTCCTCAAGACAAGGGACACAGTGGTTGCAAAATGCCTCAAACACAGCAGGGTTTGTGAGGATAGCACAGGAGTGGCTGTGTTTTGTTATGTTGTACATAGTGTTGCTTTGTGTCTGAACTGGCTTGACAATACCTAACGACCACCTGGATTCATGGGAATTAAATAAGAGAACTATGTAAAGCATCTAGTATAGTCTACGATACATAACAAGGGCTCCATCAATGTTTCATATGAATCATTAGACTCAATTGAAGATTGCGGACATTTAAAATGATAAACAAATAATTCTATCAGTATGACATTGATAAGCACCCCCCCCCCGGTATTGCTATTAGCTACAGGTATGAGTACCTTAAAACATTTAATACTTCATGTCATTTGGTGCTTATATCAACTTTATTAACAGAGCTAGTATCATTTATTTTAAAAATGATCATCTAAATATAACATTGTCTAAACTTTTGCCCCAGGTTGTTATTTGTTGGCAATGATTGAGAGTAGAGCCCAAGAAAATCTGCTCCCAATGTGCACATTCTTTTTTTTTTTTTTTTTTACTTCTATTATGGTGAAAACATACGTAAGAAGAAACACAGTTGCCAACACAATAACTCCTGCATTTACAATTCAGGGACACTTATTACAATTTTCATGTTGTGCCACCATTATTGCTATCTGTTTCCAAAGTATTTCACCTCCATGAGCATAAACTCAGTGTTCTGCAAACAAAACCTTCCCCTTTTCCTCTCCCTATTTCCCCTGATAGATACTCAGAACCATTGGTGTCTTTCTGTCTCTCTATTTCATCCTATTTTCTCTCCCCTTGCATCCCTGTAACCAACAAAGGCAGCTTCCTTCTGTGTGCAAAAATTACCTTGATTTTTCACAATAGTGCAATGTCACCATTCTTGATCCTGCTCCTAAATGTTTAGATCTGATGAACTGAATACAATATGCAATTCTATTTTGAACAAGCAATTCTATTTCTTTCATGATTTTGATTCTGTTCATTACATATTGACAGTGAAATGTCTGTAAATACTTTAACTGATAATGCAACTATACTGGAAACAAAATATTGTGACATTATTTCTTAGGATGAAAACCAAACCACACCCACTTCCACCCAATCAGTTCTGCCTCGTAAGTACTGCAACATTCCAATGTATTAAATTATTTGGAGTTCCTAAGTATTACAGGCATAAAACAAATTATAAGAGAAACTTTTTTGTTTGTTTGTTTTTAAGGAAGTAAGTCTGGGGAGAAAGCGTATTGTCAGTGCCTGAGCTAACACAAATATTTCTAGTATTTGGAATTAATAAATTAATGTTAGCTGAGATTAAGGAGCTCTGGTGATGTAATGGTTCAAGCTTTAGGCTGCTTAAACGTTGATGGTTCAAACCCACAACCTGATTGGTGGAAGAAAGAGTGAGCATTCTGCTTCCCTAAAGATTTACAGCCTTGGAAACCCAGACATCATGAGAGTGAGTTTGGTTTAGTATGGTTTTAACTGAGATTTTAAAGGCAAAAAAATAAAAAATAAAAAGAAAGTAAAGAAATACACAGGCTTACAGGCTTTAATTTACCAAAGATTGAAAAAAGGAATATTCAGTGGTAATTTTCTTTCATTCAAGTGATAATAGAATTATGTCAAAGATTTCAAATTTTACAAACCTGGATAATTAAAGTAGATATGCTAACACTATTAGAGTCTGTTCTTTGGTAATGAGATATTAAAAGTATTTCAAGGGATTCTCTTGTTTTAATGAACGAAAGAACATGTAAAGGTGAATTAAGTGGGGTATTGTTTTACCTAGTTTACATGCTATTAAACTTTAAAGGAAGATACTGGCTCAAGTATTTGCTTTCAGATTATCAGAATTTCATTTTGAAATGAAAGGAATTTCTTTGTTATATGACTGGGATATATATTTGAAAGTAAAATGCTTTCTTCTGTGACATTTAAAACCACATATAGAAAATATATTCTGAAAAAAATACACAATAATCAATTAAAATATATGAAACCATGGATTAAAGAAATAATTTCAGGATGCTAATTGCAACCTAATTGGAATTTTAATAGTGGAGGATAGTCAGTTAAATTTGAATTTCAGATAAATAATTTATATTTTATTATACATCTATTAGAACATTTTTAATTTTTTAAGCCTGGTAATCTTAATGTGAACAGTTGCCATTGAATACAGTAAAGACAATGTTTGCGAAGGAAAAAGTAAGCTCATCAGCTTTTAGTTTATTGTAACTAACTTCAGTTATTATAGATCTGTCTCCAGATTCTACACACCCTTTCATGAAGGGAGAACTCAGTGTTTTACATTTACTTATATTTAACAGTCACAGGTTTTTTTTTTTTTTTTTAAATAATCTTGACAAAATAAAAACTATTAATTCCAATACCCCAAATTAACCACTTTAACATGTTTTTGGTCATTTTATTCTATTCATTTTTCTATGTATTTTTGGTTAAATTGTTATATTTGTATTAAGCTATGTGCTATTGTTGTTAGCTGACATAGAGTTGATTCCAACACATGGCAAACACATTTGTGCCAAGTGTTGTTATTGTTATTGTAATGTGCCGTGGAGTCGGACCTGACTCATAGCAACCCCTCCTTGGGTTTCCGAGGTGGTATCACTACGGAAGTAGATTGCCCAATCTTCCTTCCAAAGAGTGGCTGGTGGGTTTGAACCACCAGCCTTCTGGTTAGCAGTCAAGTGCCTTAGGCACTATGCTACCAGAGCTCCATATGGTGAGTAGCACTGCTTAATAGAGTTTTCAAGGCTATGATGTTTTGCAATCAGATTGTCAGGCCTGCTCTTGAAGGTATCTCTGGGTGGGTTCAAACCAGCAGCTTATCAGCTAGTAGTGAAATGCATAACCATTTATGCTACTGAGGAACTCCAAGGTATACGTATATGTGTGTGTGTGTGTTATCCCCTTTCCTCACATATATTACATGGTACCACCCATATCAGTTACTGACAACCTTTAATTCTTTTACTGTAGGTCTAGATCATGAGAATATACTTTGCAGATTTCTAGTTACAGGAAGAAAACCCACCGTACATCCCAGCAGCTAGCTCTTAAATCTATCACTTTATTGTGGTGATATTCTTTCTGTTTCTTCTCAGCCAAAGAAGAGTATGGAAAAACAATACTAAAGCAGGTCAATTTGTGGAAGTCCAGAACTAGACTATGTCTCATTGGCTTTGCCAAAATTTTCTTGTTGTTGTTGTTGTTTCTTGTTGCTATTGTTCCATCCAGTTGGACCTGACTCATAGTGACAGCTCCTTGGGTTTCCGGGGCGGTATCACTACAGATGTAGATTGCCTGACCTTCCTTCTGAGGAGTGGCTGATGGGTTTGAACCTCCAACCTTCTGGTTAGTATTCAAGTGCCTTAGGCACTACTGTTTCACCCAATTTCCTATAATCCATCCTTCTTTGATTTCTTACTGCTTCCCTCCCACTCTACCTTCTTCCTCCCTCCCTCCCTCTTTTACTTCCTTCCTTGTTCTCAACCCTTCTTTCTCTCTTTCCCTCAGGGTTCTTCTTTTTAGAGAATTTCAACTATTACAGGAGTCACTCCCAAACTATTCTAGGAACATAGGTCAACTATCAGAAATTTAACTGTGGGAAAAACTGAAAAAGTGCTTATAATAAAAGAACTCACATTCTAATTAGGAGAAGACAGTAAGAGAATATAAATGTAACATAAATATTAGATAATAACAATAATGTGATGATATTATGGTGAATGACTGGGAACCAATTATAGGCTGCTGTATAAGGAGCTCTGGCAACGTGCCTAAGGCATCTGACTGCTAACCAGAAAGTTGGCAGTTCAAACCCACCAGCCATTACATGGAAGTAAGGCGGGGAAATCTACTTCTGCAAAGATTTACCAGTTCAGAAACCCAAAGGGGGTCACTATGAATAAAATTTGACTCGATGGCAGTGAGTTTGAGTTTTTGTATAACCTATAATGTAAAGAGGATAACACACACACAGCAGTCATAGACTATTGGTAAGGAAAACGATCACAAAAGAGGTAACATTTAACAGAAATTTTGTCTAATTGGATGTAGGCAGAGTAGGTAGAGTAGCTAGTAGAAGATTTGTGCAATGGGCATAAGATAGAATCCAGTTTGACACAATAAAGATAAGAGAGAAGTTCAAGGTGACTGCAACAAAGTGAGGCAGAGAGAAATGAGTTTAGAAATATAAGCAATGACCAGACTAGGTATGACTTTATTAACCTTATGTTTGAATATAATATAGGTTAAGAAGTTTGGATATATGATAAGATTTTAAGAAAAAGAGTGCTGAGATGTGATTTATATATACAAAGATAGTCTTAGCTGAAAAGAGATTATCAAAAGCAAGAATGATAATTTAAGAAAAGCATATTATGAGACTATTCTTATAATCTAGAAAAAGAGGAATGTGATTTCATTTGTAGCAATGGAGAGGAGGAAAAATGGACAATTTTAAGAAAAGTTGTAGGAAGAATTTGCTACTGGATTGTATGCAGAGGACGAAGAAAATAGAGGTGACAAGGACAACTCCTAGGTTTAGAGTTTCAAAATTGAGTGCACAGTGTGCTGTTTGAGGAGTCCAGGTATACGCATGGTTAAGTGCTCGCATGTTAAATGAAAGGTTGGCTATTCAAACCCAGCAGTGGCTCCATAAAGATTATAGCTTAGAAAACCCTACAGTACAGTTATACTCTGTCATATGAGATTTCTCTGCATCAGACTCAACTCGATAGCAACTGAAAGCAACAAGATTAGTATGCCATTACAGCAATCAGGGGTAATATGTGTGTATATTTTGTACATATTTTGCCTGTTGATGCAGAAAGAAGATATTGGTTCCCAGGTGCTTTGTGACTGAGCTGGAATGTTGCAGGGCAGAAGCCAAAGCAATTAAAGCCAACAAAGGTGAATAGTATTATGCATCTAATACTGTAATAAGAGTAATAACAATAATCTATGAATGGACACATAGATAGACACTAAAGTTGAACAGGGGTGGAAGGCAAATGAGACTACACACAGAATTTACATCTATAAATTTAAGAGAAGACATTTCTACATATGTATTTATGTGTGCTGCAAATATATCCATGGATATAATAGAATTTACAGGGGCAAAGTTATGAATAGGTCATAGTCATAACCAAACATTGTAAGGAAATGAGTAGTTGGACACGGAGCTTAATAAATAGTCTCGTGGGACACTAAGGTAAAATGGCATTACATAATTGACAGTGTTCTACATCCTACTTTGGTGAGAAGTTATTATAGACTCAGAAGTTGCATATTTATATGTGCCATAAAAATATCCACATATATCATAGAGCTAAAAAGGGACAAATTTAGGATCATTTAGCTACAACCAAGGAACTTGAGGGAGTGAGTCACTGGGTCTGTGGGCTAAGGACCATGGTTGTGGAGGACATCAAGCTCAATTGTCACAAAACAGTATGCAAAAACATTTCCCCACTTCCTACTTTGACAAGTAGTGACTGGAGTCTTAACAGCTTGTGAGCAACACAAAAATGACCAAAATTACTGGCTGGATAGAGTCTGATGGAGCCCCTAAGACTATGGCCCTGGGTTACCCTTCTGGCCTAGAAATGGACTCACTTCCATGGATTGGCTCACAGCTCAACAGTAGAAAGACCAACATGCAGAAGACCTACCGCAGGGTGATGCACCCACGTACTCTAAGGAGATGCACCCCTTACAGCAATCAGCCACGAGACACTAGAGGGACAGCATTCACACAGAAGGAAAGCCGGACAGACAGGAATCCATAGTTAAGAACGGCACAGGGAGTGGGGGAAGGAAAGTTTTCTTATGGTCAAGGATGATAATTGGGACATGGAATCCAATTTGCATGGACTGTTGAATGTAAAAAAAAAAAGAATAAAAAAATGCTTTGTAAATTTGTACCCAAAGTACAATACTTTTTTTTTAAAGAAACAAACAAAAAAAAAGCTTGCAAGCAGACATCTAAGATGTAGCTATTGGTCTTACCTCATCTGGAGCAAAGAAGAATGAAGAAAATCAAAGCTGATGGAAACAATTAATCCAAGAGACTAATGGATGATGGGGATCTCAGGCACTGAGGTAGTGACTGACTACTAATGCCAGCAACTCAGGAAGGGATCGAAATTGTAGATCCTGGATAGAGTGGGAGAAAAACTGTGGAACAGAATCCAAAAACATAAAAAGACCAGGATTAGTGGTTTGAAAGAGATTAGTGAAGCCCTCTAGATCATGGCTCTGACTCACCTGGAATTGGACTCACTCCCATGGCTTAACTTTCAGCCAAACAATAGATAGAGCTGAACAACTATACCAGGGAGATCCACTCATTAGAAGAGACAACACTGAGAGATCAGAAGGTTAGTATTTACAGAGGAAGAAAGCCAAGCAGGTTGTATTGTATAGGAAAGAAGGACCCAGGGAAGGGACCACCATAGGGAGGAGAGTTATTACATTGTGGGGATTGTAATCAGGGTTGAGAAATAATATGTGTAAGAACTGTTGAATGTAAAACAAATATGCTTTAGAGGCGGGGCAAGATGGCGGATTAGGCAGAAGGATTGCACAGACCCTCTTCAACAAA
>NW_006922221.1:1205848-1207239 GCF_000298275.1 Orycteropus afer afer | reverse complement strand
TGTAAATTTTGGTCAATGACATGAGACAAAGTATATGTGAACTGCTGTATGAAAAGTGAATTTACTCTGTAAATCTTCACCCAAATCCTAATAATAAAAAAAACAACAACAACAAAAAAAAAACCAAATATGCTTTGTAAAATTACACCCAAATCACAATAAAAATTAAACAACAATAACAACAAAAAAAACAAACTTGTGAGTGGCCATCTAAAGTGCAACTGTTAGTCTCTCTCTGTCCAGGACAAAGAAGAACATAAAACACAACCACTACCGTAGTGTTGGATCCGACTCATAGCAACCCCTCCTTGAGTTTCCAAGGCTGTGTCACTAGGGAAGTAGACTGTCCAATCTTCCTTCCAAGGAGTGGCTGGTGGGTTTGAACCTCCAGCCTTCTGGTTAGCAGTCAAATGCGTTAGGCACTATGTCAACAAAGAAGAGTGAAGAGAATCCAAGATGTATGGCAACAATTCATCCAGAGGGGTAATGTACAACATGAACCTCTGCCTCCACAACCCTGAGACCAGAACAATACATGGTGCCTTGGTTAGGCCTGTTAACCAGTCTGAAAGAGAGGACAACAGGAGGTCCAGATACAATGGGAAAAAATAAGGAGCAAAACTGAAAACCATAAGAAAGACCAGGCTCAGTGGTCTGACAAAGACTGGTGGAATCCCTCTTCAACAGTCTTCAAGCCTGGAAGAGAACTTGCCTCCTTCTCTTCATTTTCAGCCAAATGATAGACAGGCCTAGAAGATGAACAATTATATGAGATCAAAAGAGCAGGATTTGCCAAGGGTGAAGCTAAAGAACAGGAAGTGATGGAAAACAAATGGAAACGGTAAACATAGGGAGGAAGTGGGAAGAGTTTTATTGCATTGTGGAGAATGCATGAAATATCACAAAACAGAACATGTATAAGTTGTTGAATGGAACATTAATTTGCTCTGTAAAGTTTAACCTAACTCACAAAAAAAAAAAAAAAAAAAAGAAAAAATCAGTGAAGAATCCCCTGACAGTAGAAGTGATGCTTGTTCATTCTTGGATGTGGGGCTAAGGGCTGAAGTCTGGTATTCCTGACTGTAAGAGTAACCTCAGAGCTAAAGAACAACACATAGCTTGAATAACAGAAGGGCCTAGGACTGTCACACACCTATAAAACTGAAATTATTGTATATGCTCCTATTTGCACAGCGTACCCCACCTCACCAGGATAAACTGAGAGCAAATCCCTCAAAAGAAAAGGGACACTCAGTGTGGAGTAGTGCTGAGCAACAAGAAGGAAGGAGATACTTTACTCATTAGCATTTCCTGTCTTAGCATAATCTATGTATCTGTTGTTGTTGTTGTTAAGTGCCGTCGAGTCGTTTCCGACTCATAGCGACCCCATG
>NW_006922221.1:1182863-1205748 GCF_000298275.1 Orycteropus afer afer | reverse complement strand
TGGGTTCCACCCCTTCCTCCTGCTCTTCCGGCCTGCTACTCTGTGCTACGCCTGTGCTTACCTTGCTCCCGAAGACCTGGTCCCTCCCGGTAGGGTAACAAGGGAACGTGTTCAGTGCAGATCAGTGAGTAAGCACAAGCCCGCCTTTTATGTATCTATGTATCTAATTAGTATTTAATGCATAAAATAAAATAAACTAGTTCATATGTTAGATTCCAGGGTACCTTCTTCCTCTAATATATCATGTTTTTTTAAATAAAAATTTTATTATAGTCAACTTAAATCTTAAGTTGTCACTCAGAGAAGTGATTGATGATGTATTGCTAGTATTACCTGGGTATGGACAAAATGAGCCTTATAAAGCTCAAGTTGGCTCACTCACCTATGAGCTGCATTAAGTTGTTTTCATTGAAAACAGCCAGGAAATGTAACTAAAGGCAGGAGACATGTCCAAATCAATCATAATAGATTCCAGAAATGTCATAGCTAGGAGGCTATGTTGATATATCATGCAAGACCATAATTCAAAAATGGAATATCTGTGGAAAGCTTCTGAATGACTCTCAACACAGCTGTTTAACTTTTAACAATGTGTAGTTCAATTAAGGGACTAAAATGAAACTCTGTTTAACCAAAGAGGAAATGTTGACAAAACCCTAGAATTGCTCCTGTGCTTTGAAAATATGCTGTGAATTTTTAAACGAACTAAAAAAAAATTAAGGCACTGAATAAGTTTTACAGGAAATAATACTTGCCACCATGAAGCAGAAAATAATTCAGAAGAATTTTCAAATTTTGAAATGAATTTTCCTGTGATATTTAAGACAGAAGTTTTATGTAATAGTGAATAAAGATCTATTGTTGGGGAAATTTTAATAAAGTTAAGAACATTTAATTAGTTTTTCTATTTTTATTGAAAAGCAATTACTTACACAAATGTAAAGATTATTTTTTTTAAAATGATGCATTTTACAAAACCTAAGATTCAAAGAAGAATGGCATTTCTGGTGCTAGCTAGGCTTACTGCTAAATCCTGTGTGATTCTGGGCAAGAGATTCAACTCTGAACCTCAGTTGTACTATCATGTCATTTTAGATGATTTATTTCACAGATTTATGTTAAGGCAAAACACTGAACACCTTACACAATTATAGAACAGCCTCTTCTTATCTATGTAATATACATTGCCAGTTATTAACAATATAATAGTAGCAAGAATACAATACATTTTCTCTTTGACAGTTTTCCTTAAATAAAGTAATATAACATAATAATTTTTGTAAGTTTTTTTTAGGACCTAATAAAGTGATTTTCCTTTAAAATGAAAACAAATCAGAACTGTAATCTATAAACCTTTCAACTTTTCTTGAAAAGTGCTTTGCCTATTAGTACTTTTCCTCTTTTATACTGTCTTATTTTATAAATTTCAAACTTTTTCCACATTCTCATACACATTAATAATATGATTATAAGTGCTGCATAGCATTATAATAATAGCTGTAATAACATGTATGTACTCTGGCAGTACAATTATTGATTATAATCTTTCTGTTAGATATTTATGTTGCTTTTATTTTTACTCTATAAGTAATACTAAAATTAGCATTAATAAACGTATGCTTTAGAGTTTGTATGTATATGTTCAACTCCTTGTAAAAATTAATGGGAATATTATGTCTGTATCAAAACACACGAACATTTATGTGATTCAATTCATGCTGCCAAATTTGCAAACAGTTTATGGGAATTTATAGTGCCACCAATAGTACCTTAATGGTCTCTGTCAGTGCATCTTTGACAAAAATAGACACTACAGTTAAAACTTTATGCCACTATATATTAACTGGCTTATCTTGGGCATACCATTAACATTCTCTGAAATATTTCTTGTTTGTGAAATAGACTATGGACTACTTACCTCCACAGGGTTATTATGAACATTGTATGAAGTAATATAAACAATAAACCCTAATTCTCTACCCTTTCTGATATGTATCTTCTCTCATTTGGTATTTGACCTAGTCTAAAGTTTTCATACATCATGGTTTCTACTCCCAAGTTTGTCATTGGAATTCTTCAATATTTTGAAATTGCCTCCTGGGTATTTCCTCTGGTATGGTTCACTATTATATGAAACTACACAAAATTGAAGTCCAACCACTTCATCAGTTCTCAACCTCATCTTTATAAAATCTTTCCAAAGATTAGTTAAATTTCCAGCAGGTAATGAAAACCATTAAATTATTTTTAATTCACCTTCCAATTATACCTGCTACATCTTCTTTTACATACTAAATATGTCTGGCATATCTTTTGAAATGTTTCTCACATATATTCTTTTATCACCAATGTTGTCTAAGATTTCACAGACTCAAGTATGCATATGGCAGCACTTGTTAGCACACTATTATAATGTATTCCATTTCAATGCATTTATAGATTACCTTTATTTATACATTGCTAATTTCAAAAATGGCATGCATTGTTTTATCAAACAGACAAAATAAAAGCTTCAAGGTAACAAGTAGGGACAATTACTAAATGAAGAACATTTGGAGTTACTTATTATTTATATAATTTCTTTAACCCAGAAATTCTAGTGTAAGTAAAGACTTTAGATCTTAGATCAACATTTACCTTTGAGCTACTTCCCAGACACAAAAATATTCATTTCACTCTGCATGTAGCTTCAAGACAGAAAAGAACCAGAGATGTTATAAGTAATATTTCTTTAAACTACTGTTTTTATTATGCTGCTCCCCAGGGAAAAAAATCTGCAATGATTTTCCTCTACCCTACCATAGGAAGGCTACATTACTTTATCTGACTTGAAGCCCTTTTATTATTTGATCTCATACACTATATCAGCCGAAATTTCACACAAAAAGCCATTTCTCTAGTCTTTCCAATTCTCCTATTTTCATAAGATATTGTGGTAGGTTGTCATGTTTCTCTTTGTTTAATTTTTCAGTCATTGTGGATTCCTTTCATTTCCTTTTTCTTCTCCAACTCTTTAAAAATCTCAACTCCTATGTTCCTTCAAGGCTTCATTGTCTCTCAAAAAAAAAAGAATTTCTGGCTATTCAAACCCTCACTGATCCTTTTCTCCCATTTATTTATTTATTTAGTTAAACCCTTTTTATTGAAATATAATTTATGTACAGTGAAATACACAAAACTAAAGTGACACGGGTCAATGCATTTTTTTTTTTTCTTTTTTTCCTCCATGTTCTATCTCCTCCAGTCCCACTCCTGGCAAACAACAAAGAAAGTTTCCCTTCATATGTAAACCTTTCCTTGACCCTCCACAGCAATGAACTAATACTATATTTGTCCTTCTGTGATTGACTTATGTCACTCAGCATAATGTCTTCCAAGTTCATCTATAATATGTGGTTTTTTGCATACTCCACATTATTCTTTAGTGCTGCATAGCATTCCATTATGTGTATGTCCCATAGTTTGGTCATCCATTCTTCCACTATAAATCTTGTAGAGAAGTCCCTTGCCAGATATGTAATTATTGGCAAATATTAATTTGTTGCTATCATTTTGGTTATGTGCTTTTTCATGGTGTTGATTTCTTTGTTCCATATAATTTTCTATGCTGAGCTTGTTTTGTTTATGAATTATGTTATCTTCTTTCATTGCTTTTGTTTTAGTATATGCTGAATATTTATGGTACTCTTCTTTTTTGATGTGAAGGTTTATCAATTTTCTTTGAGGTTACCCTGTGATTTACAATTTTCTTCTCAAATTTAGAACAGTCTGTTCTATCTTGTAGTTGTCTTGATTCCCTACCATCTAGAAGTTTGGTAATTACACAGTTTTTTCCCTCTTTTTGGTTTGTAGTTATCCTCATTTCTCAATTGATGTCTCTAGTTCCCTGTTCACAGTCTTGTAGGCTTATTCACTTAGGATACCTCCATAGCTGGGTTGGTTTCTGAGTTATATCATCATGTGTGTTAATGGTCAGTTGCTGGCTATTGTTGTTTCTCTGTCCAAAGGGCTTCCTTTAGCATCTCTTGTAAGGTTGGTCTGGTTTTAACAAATTCCCTTAATTTCTGCTTATCTGGAAATGTCATAATTTCACCATCATATTTGAAGGACAAATTTGCTGGGTACATAATTCTTCATTGGAAAATATTCCCTTTCAGGATTTTATATATACCATCCCATTGTCTTCTTGCCTGCATGGTTTCTGCCAAAAATCCAGGCTTAGTCTTATTGGTTGCTCCTTGTAGGTAACTTTTTGTTTTTCCCATGCTGTTTTCAGGATTTTTTCTTTGTCTTTGGTTTTGGTGAGCTTCATGATGATATGTCTTGGTGATTGTCTTTTGGGGTCTATCCTGTTTGGGGTTCATTGTACTTCCTGAATGGATATATTCTCATCTTTCATGATACCAGGAAAATTCTCTTCCAACAAATCTTGGATGATTTTCTCAATGGTTTTATTTTTCTCTTCCTGTTCTGGAATTCCAATTACATGTAGGTTATTCCTTTTGATGATATCCTGTGTGAACTTTGGCTTTCTTCATTTTGTTTAGATTATTTTTTTGATCGATCCCTTTCCAAAGAAGTGTTCAAGTATTTGCCTTCAATGTCATCAATTCTGTCTTCCATTGATTCAATTCTGCTCCCTTGCCCATTCAATGTCTTATCTATTTCTGAAAATTTAGTATTAATCTTCTGGATTTCTGTCTGTAGATTTTGTATCATCTCTAATTTTTCATTTATTTTGTCACTTTGTTCTTGTGTTGTCTTTTGACATTGTTCCAGGGTTTTCTTTGTGTTTTCCTTAATCTGTCTCTCAATTCATTGAATCTATCTAAATATAATTCTTTTGAATTCCTTATCAAGGAATTCCACTGCTGCATCTTTCTCAGGGATGTGTTTTGGGTCTGTATTCTGCTCTCTTGTTTATCCTGCTTTATCTTGCTTCTTTGTGTGGACTGTGATTTCCATTGTCTCCAAGGCATTGTGACATTTTTGTGTTTATATTTAATTGGTGATTGTATGTTGGAGTGACTTTCCCATGAATTTCATTTTCTTTGTTTTGTTTGTATGTTTTGTACATAAACAGAGTACTGTGCTGTGCTCCTCTATTCACTAGTTGGCAGAACTTATATACTCACCACCTGTCTCCTTTCCTGTTGTCAGCTTCTTGTATGTCCCTGCCAACCTTGGCAAACAGAGCCTATTCTTAGGTCCCTGAAATCAGAATAAGAATACTGTCACTTTAATATCCAAAATGGTTGCCACTTATAAAGGTTCAAAATGGGTACACCTTCAGCCACTTTAAATATCCAAAATGGCTGCCATGTGTAAACAATCAAAATGGCTGCACCCTCAGTCACTTTAAATATCCAATATGGCTGTGCCCTCTGTCACTTTGAATATACAAAATGTCTGCTGCATGTAAATAATCAAAATGTTTGTGCTCTCTGGACAGCAGAGAGTCAACAGTACAGGTTTTCTCTCTCCTTGCTGTTTCTCTTCCTAATCATAGATCACCAGAGAAGTCATCCCTGCAGCCCTTGGTGACCAGGACTGATCTTTAGGTCAATTCTCAGGTCCCAACACCTCTTGGAAATATTCAGGCTGTTGGTCCTGTCAGGGTAGCTGATGGTCCACAGCTCTGACCAACTCTGTACTCACTATTTTCATTCAGGTTTTTCCCCTAGTTCGTGCCTAATCCACTTCTATATATATAGTTTCTTTCAAAGCTGGGGCTCCAGGATTATCCTCTGTATCTCTGTCAGTTGGTTTTTCTTTTCTTTGTTGAAGAGGGTCTGAGTCACTAGTCTGCCTATTCCTCCATTTTACCAGAAGTTCCCCTTGTCCCATATATTGATATATACATATATTGTGGATTTTTGAGAATCTATTACACTCCAGGTGTAATCTAAGCCCTTGATTTTAATAACAACAAGTTGTATATGATCTCTGCTCTCTAAAAGAACAGACATTCAAGCCACCATAAAAAAAAAAAAAAAAAAAGTATTTACAAGCTATATTTGGAAATAAATCAAAAGGACACAATACTAGAATAGATTAAATAAGAAGATAAAATCTATTCTTCGGAATATGTTGTAGTTGGGTTGTCTGTCAACTTGGCTGGGCCTGGTTTTGAGTGGCTGTGCAGCTGAGGTAGTTATTCCCCATGATGAGACTGGTAATCGTCCCCATGGTGGAATCTACTGGAACAGCTGAGGGATATGGTCTGCTTCCAGTTTATAGGAAGATGGCTTTGAGAAAGGTCACTGAGATTTTTGGCATGCTTGAAACCTGTGTTTAGCCAAGTCTTTACTAAGCATCCTGCCATGCTGGCCCTGCCAATGTTGGGACTGTTTCTGGACATGAACTAGTGGCCTGCCATGTTGTCTGATAATCTTAAGACTGTGCCATTTTTCTTGTCAACCTTAGGTTTATCAGCCTCAGCAGGTAGCAGCTGCCTGAGTTAAGAGAAGTCTCCAGCTTCAGTGGGTCGGGAACAAGAGGCAGAGTTGAAGCCCAAGGTCTAGGGAACTTCACCCAGCCCTGAGAGCTGGAACTTTGAACTTGGAATTATAGCCACTAAATTGTAAGAGAATAAATCCCTGTATGTTAAAGCCACCCATTTGTGGCATATGTCTGTTAGAGTGGCATAAAAAAAAAACAGAACATGACATAATGAGCTTTTATTTAAGGCACTGATTTTTTTCTTTTAAGTTGCTGATGTTTGAAGTGAGAGCTACCAACATTTTGTGTCTCTCATCACGTCCAGACACAGTCCTACCTAAGCACATGATAATTGCATAATAAATATTCATTTATTTTTTGTTTATATTAGGAAAATAAAAATCTATTTTGTTTTCTATTTTAATTGACCTAGAAACTAAAAAGACTTCTAAAACTACAACATTTCAGGTATAATAGTATTGGCACTTCTAAAAGATTAGTTTCTTTGGTGTTAAAATTTTGCAAACTGTATGTTTAAAGTGACGATTCCCAGAGGAATACATTGTGTGGAGAAAGAATTGCACTTTAAAATGAAGATATGGCTTGATTCTCTGTAAGTATCTGGATGCAGTGATTGGGCATGCAAAACATATCTCAGTTTTACTTGGATAAATTAAGATCCTAGTAGAATTATAAAGGTGATATTTGTGAAGAGAGAGTGTTGGGCTGACTAATGGGTGACAAGAATGCTTAATAAATTGTAAAAAGAATATCTCTCATAGTTGGAAATGATCCAGTTTGAAATTATAAACTTAAAAACAAGATGAGAGAGAGGTGAACAAATAGAAATGAGCCAGTAGTCAGAGAGTAGAGAGCATCTTAGGAATGACAAGACCAATAGAGAGAAGAGACAGTTCAAATTGTCAGCAAATATATACTAAATTAAAACAAAAGCAGAAATAAATATTTCTAAGCTTTTAACATCAAACATAATATAGTGTGCTGTGTCAAAACATAGTTTTGGATAATTTAGCTGATGTTGTTGTTGTTGTTGTTATGTGCCATAGAGTCGGCCCCCGACTCATAGCGACCCCCTCCTTGGGTTTCCGAGGCAGTATCACTACTGGAAGTAGGATTGCCCAACCTTCCTTCTGAGGAGTGGCTGGTGGGTTTGAACCGCCAGCCGTCTGGTTAGCAGGCAAGTGTCTTAGCCACTATGCTACCAGAGCTGATACAGAACTATAATTATGAAATATCATTAAACATTATTTGTGTTCAGCTTTTGAAAAAGGACCTCATTTTATAGATTCATTGTGAGTGGAAACTCAGTCTGAAAAAAAAAAAAAAAGCCATAATGATTAAAAATCAAAGAGAACTATATAAATAACAGTATAGATATAGAAAATGTTTTAAAATTTATTGCAGTAATGAATGCAAAACTCTGGGAATATACTAAAAACGATGATATGATTGAAATTATACATACTACTTAGAATGTTAATAATATGTCAAGAAAACTATTTTCAAAAATGTGTGTAAACAAGGTAAAATATCAACTTGCAAAAATCAGTCAGATTTCTCTACACTAACAAAGAGAACTGAAAACAATTCCATTTACAATAGCTACAAGAAGATGAAATACTTAGGAATAAACCTAACTGGGGATATGAAAAACTTATACAAAGAAGGGACCATCCCCTGGAGAAAGATGTCATGCTTGGTAAGGTGGAGGGTCAATGAAAGAGGGGAAGTCCCTCAATGAGATGGATTGATACAGTGGGTGCAGCAATGGGCTCAAGTATAGCAAGGATCATGGAGGTAGTGTGGGACCAGGCAGTGTTTCATTCTGCTGTTCATAGGGTCACTATGAGTCAGAGACAACATGGCGGCAACTAAGAACAACAATATACAAAGAAAACTACAAAACACTACTACAAGAAACCAGAGAGACCTACATAAATAGAAGAACACACTATGCTCATGGATAATCGGAAACAAGCCTTAACATTGTGAAAATGTCAATGGTTCCCAAAGCTGTCTATGGACAAAATGTAACCCAAATTCAGATTCTATACACATTCTGAACACATTACACAATTGTCAAAAAAGCTTCTGAGTATCTATGCACATTCTTCAAAGAGATGGAAAACTAATAAACAACTTTATATAGAAAGGAAGGAGACCCTGGATAAGCAATGCATTGCAAAGAAGAGCAAAGTAGGAGTTCTCATACTTCCTGATCTCAGAAGTTACTAAACAGCCACGGCGGTCAAAGCAGCCTGACACTGGAGCAATGATAGGCATGTACACTAACAAAACAGAATTGAGAACCCAGAAACAAATCCATCCACTTATGGACAACTGATCTTTGACAAAGGACCAGAATCCTTTAAATAGTCTCTTTAACAAATGTTGTTGGCAAAACTGCATATAAATTTGCATAAAAACGAAACAGGATACATCCATCACAAAATATACAATAATGAACTCAAGATGGATCAAAGATTAAAGAGTAAAACTTAAAACTATAAAGATTATGAAAGAAAATATAAGAGTAAATTTATGGGCCACAATTTATGGCATAAATAATATGTCAAGCATAAATGAAAATTCACAAACAGCAGAAGATAACTTGGACCTCTAAAAAGTAAGCACTTTTGTGCATCAAAAGATATCCAAAAGAGCAAAAAGAGAAATCACAGACGGGAAAAAAAAGGAAAAAAAAGAAAAAAAAATTGGCAATTATATCTTTGACAAGAGATTGACATCTAAAATTGATAGTAAACTTCAATACTTCAACAACAAAAAGATAAGCAATCCAATTAAAAAATGGCCAAGACATGAACAGACACTTTAAGAAATAAGATATTCACATGTCCAACCTATACGTGAAGAGATGCTCACTATTATTAGCCATTGCTCACTTCCATCAAGTTGATTCCGACTCACCAATGGTTTTCCAGGGGTGTAAATCTTTATGGAAGTAAATTGACTCCTCTTCTTCCCACGGAGCATCTGGTGGGTTTGAACTGCTGACTTTCTGGTTGTGTTGTTGTTGTTGTTGCTATTTGTCATTGAGTCAGACCTGACTCGTAGCGACCCCTTCTTGGGTTTCTGCAGTAGTATCACTATGGAGGTAGATTGCCCAACCTTCGTTCCGAGGAGTGGCTGGTGGGTTTGAATCACCAGCCTTCTGGTTAGCAGTCAAGTGCCTTAGGCACTATGCTACCAGAGCTGCTAGCCAAATTATTAGCCATTTGGAAAATGCAAATCAAAACAATAATGCAATGCCATCTCATCCTAGCAATAATAACAATGATCAACAAAACAGAACCCAATAAATGTTGAGAAAGCTGTAGGGGGATTGGAACTCTTATATATTACTGATGAGATTGTAAAATGGTACCACACTATGGAAAATGGTATGGCACTTCCTTAAAAAGTTACAAATAGCGATACCATATGATCCAGCAATCCTAATACTAGGTACAAATGTTAAAGAAATAAGAACCATGACATGAATAGATATATGCCCAAGAATTTTCATCACAACATTTTTCACGATAGCAAAAAGAAACAACATAATTGATCATCAACTGATGCATGGATAAACAATCTATGATATATTCACACAATAAAATACTTAATATTATAAAATAAATATTTATTATTCACACAATAAAATACTTCACAATTTTAAAGAATAATGTTGGATCTGCTGAACATCTCACAACATGGATAAACTTGGATTTATTGCTGGGTAAAATATATCAATCCCAAAAGGACAAATATTATATGAGACCAGAGACATAAACATTCTTTGATAGTTATCAGGGATAAGAATGGGAGAGAGGGACTATCATTAACTAATAGCAGAAATGTATTCACTTGAATGAAGAAAAAGGCAATACGCAATAAAAAGGAGGTCAGCACTACATGAGGAAAGTAAAGGAAGACACCAGGAAGTATGCAAGAGTAAAAAGAAAAAATAGAGAGATCCAACCAGAGGGTGGAATAGCCAGACAAGCTACAAAGACCATCTCCAACAAAGCAATGAGAAGCCAATTGAAACTGACACAGAAGATGGTCCTGGAACCCTGAGCTTTGAAGGCAAGGATAAAAAAGCCAATTAAAAGTCAACTAGTAGAAGAATCTGGATGAAAATTGTGAGTAAGGAGACAAAAAGAGCTGCAGACCGCCGGCTGTCCTGAGGGCAAAGCCATTTTCATTATTTCCCACTATCAACTTCAGATTTGGCTCTGCTCACTAAGAACGGCATGGGCAAAGATTGAACTGGTACCTGACAACAAGAAACAAAATCAATAAAGAAAGAAACAAACAGACCTGGGACTGCCAGTGGCTATCCTGAGGGCACAGCCATTTTTAATATTTGTAAACAATGGTCTTACCTGGACAGTGACCTAAGAATAGGCTCTGCTTGCCAGGGACAGCACAGGCCACCACAGTGGGGGCTGACAACTAGAGAGGTGTGATATTCCCCTTGCTCCTCTGACTCTACACTCTCTTGGTGAATAGAGGTTTGGTCATTCCCTGCCTCTACCCACCTTCTTGATCAGCAGGAATTCTATCCCAAACTTTGCCATGACAGAACTTGAGATTTGTTGGAAAGTAATTTTTCTAATATAATGAAAGATGAGAATATATCCATTCATATATCCTAAACAGGATAGACCCCAAAAGAAAATCACCAAGACATATCATAATCAAACTCACCAAAACTAAAAACAAAGAAAAGAATCCTGAAAGCACCATAAGAAAAATTATAAGTACTTACTAAGGGCAATCAATAAAACTAAGCTCTGATATCTTGGCAGAAATCATGCAGGTGAGAAGGCAATGGGATGATATATATAAAACCCTGAAAGAAAGGAAAAAATTCCAAAAGAAAAAAACATTTCCAACCAAGAATTATATATGCCCAGAAAAATTTTCCCTCAAATACAAAGGTGAAATAATAACATTTACAGATAAACAGAAATTAAGGGAATTTGTTAAAACCAGACCAACCATACAAGAGATGTTAAAGGGAGTCCTTCCAACAGAGAACCAACAATAGCAAAAAAAAAAAAAAAAAAAAAACCCTGATGATTAACACATATGATGATATGATGACATAACCCAGAAACCAACCCAGTTATAGAAGTAAAATAACCTTACAAGACTGTAGGGAGCAAAAAACATCAATGGGTAAATTAGGACAACTACACACCAAAGAGAAGGAATAGATAGTGTAGTTGCAGAACTTCTAAATGGTGAGGAAGTCAAGACCATTGCTAGACAGAACAGACTGTTTTAAATGTAAGAAAAAATAAATCACAGTGTAATATCAAAGAAAAATAATAAATCTTCATATCAAAATAAAAGAGAAGACAAGCAAAAATATTTAACAAATCATAAGATAATAGCAATGAAGGAGATGATAACACAATTCATAAAAAAAAAAATGAGCTCAGCACAGAAAATTATATGGAATAAGGAAACAAGCAGCATCATGAAAAAACACATAACAAAATGACATCAATAAATTTATACTTGTTGATAATTATATGGCTGCTGTTGTTGGGTGCTGTTAAGTCACCTCCAGGTCGTAGTGACCCTATGCATAGCAGAATGAAACACTGCCCAGCTCCAAGCCAGTTCCACGATCCTTGCTGTACTTGAGCCCACTGTAGCCACTGTGCAATCCATCTCATTGAGGCCCTTCCCCTCTTTCATTGACCCTCCACCTTACCAAGCATGACATCCTTCTCCAGGGAATTGTCCCTTCTGACAACATGACCAAAGTAGGTGAGAAGAAGTCTGGACATTCTCACTTCCCAGGAGCATTCCAGCTGCACTTCCCCCAGGAGACATTTGTTAGTTCTTTTAGGAGTCCATGATACTTTCAGCATTCTTTGCCAGCACAACTCAAAAGAATCAATTCTTCTTTCGTCTTCCTTATTCATTGTCCAGCTCTCACATGCATATGAAGTAACTGAAAATAACACGACTTATGTCAGGCTCACCTTAGTCCTCAAGGAGACATCTTTCCTCCTCAGCATTTGAAAGAGGTCCTTTGCAGCTGAGTTGCCCATTGCTGTACATCGTCTAATGTCCTGACTGCTGCTTCCATTGGCGTCGATTGTAGAACCAAGCAATGTGAAGTCTTTGACAATTTCAATCTTTTCTCCATTTATGTTCTACTGTTTATAGGTCCAGTTGTGAGGATTTTTGTTTTCTTTATATTGAGATGTAATCCATACTGCAGACTGTATTCTTCAGTCTTTATCAATAAGTGTCTCAAATCATCCTCACTTTCAGCAAGCAAAGTTGTGTCATCAGTGTATTGCAGGTGGTTAATGATTCTTCCTCCAATCCTGATGCCATGTTCTTCTTCATATAATCCAGAGTGGTGACTGGTTGTGTATCAACTTGGCTAGGCCTGGTTGAGTGGCTGGGTAGCTGTGTGTAGTTTTCCTCATGTTGAGACTAGTAATCAAGTCCATGGCAGAATCTACTGTGAGCAGCTGAGTAGCTGCCTTTGGGTATGTGGTCTGCTTCCCACATATCAGAAACAGCTTTGGGAATGGTGTCTAGTTTATGGCATTCTTGAATGATGCATGTAGCTGAGTTGTTGTTCAGCAGTCTGCCATGCTCTGCTGACCTTGGGACTTTTAATAGATTTGAATTAATGGCCTGCTGTGTGGTTTGGTAACATCAAGACTGTGCCTTCTTACTTGTCAACCTTGGGTTTGTCAGCCTCAGCAGCCAGCAGCTGTCTGAGTGAGGAAAAGCCTCCAGCTTCAGTGGGCTGGGAGCAGGAGGCAGAGCTGAAGCTCAAGGTTGAGGGGCTTTCACACAGCACCTAGATCTTGGCACTTTGAACTTGGACTTAAAGCATCTAAACCATGAGAGAATAAACTCTTGTCTGTTAAAGCCATCCTATTTGTGGTATATTCCTGTTGGAGAGGCACTAAGTAACCGAACATTAAGCTTCTCAAATTATTTGCTCAGAAGATAGATTGAATAAATATGGTGAAAGGATACAACCATGATGCACTCCCTTCTTGATTTTAAACAATACAGTGTACTCTTGTTCTGTTCAAACCACAGCCTCCTGGTCTTTGTACAGGTTCCTCACGAGTACAATTAAGTATTCTTGTATTCTCATTTTCTCAATACTATCCACAATTTGTTATGATCCACACAATCAGATGCTTTTGCATGATCAGTAAAACACAAGTAAACATCTTTCTTTGTTCTGGTTACTTAGTGTCACTCTGACAGAAATATACCTCCAATCAGATGACCTTAACAAAAGGGAGTTTATTCTCTTATGGTTTAGAAGCTAGAAGTCCAAGTTCAAAGTGCCAAGCTCTAGGGACTCTGCGAAAGCCTCTCAACCTTGGGCTTCAGATTTGCTTCTTGCTCCTGGCCAACTGAAGCTAGAAGTGTCTCTTCACTCAGGTACCTACTGGATGTTGAAGCTAACAAGCCCAAGGTCAACAAATAAAAAGGCACAGTCCTGATGTTACCAAACCACATGGAAGGCTGTTAATGCAAGTCCATTGAAAGTCTTAAGGTTGGCAGAACATGGCAGGCTGCTGAACAATGACATATCTACATGCAGGGTTCAAGAATGCCATAAACTAGAGACCATTTCCAAAGCTAATTCTTATATACAGGAACCAGACAACATACCCAAAGCAGCTACTCAGCTGCTTGTGGTAGATCCCATCATGGAAATGATTGCCAGTCTCATCATAGGAAATAACTACCACCAGTTCCCCAACCACTCAACCAGGCCCAATCAAGTTGACATACAACTTTAACTATCACATTCGGGTATTCTTTGCTTTTAGCCAAGATCCATCTAACATCAGCAATGATATCCCTTGTTCCACGTCCTCTTCTGAATCCAGCTTGCATGTCTGGCAGTTAGTTCTCTGTCAATATACTGCTGTAACCGTTTTTGAATTATCTTCAGTAAGATTTTACATATGTAAAATATTAATATTGTTCAATAATTTCCACATTTTGTGGGATCACCTTTCTTTGGATGGTTACAAATATGGATCTCTTCCAGTCAGTTGGCCAGGTAGTTGTCTTCCAAATCTCTTGGCATAACCAAGTGAGTGCCTCTAGTAGGGCATCTGTTTGTTGAAACATCTCATTGGGTATTCCATCAATTCCTGGAGCCTTGTTCTTTGCCAATTCAATCAGTGCAGTGTCAACTTCTTCCTTCAATATTGTTGGTTCTTGAATATATCCCACCTCCTGAAATGGATGAAAATTGACCAGATCTTTTTGTGACAATGACACTGTGTATTCGTTCCATCTTCTTTTGATGCTTCTTTCATCATTCAACATTTTGCCCACAGAATCTTTCAATACTGCAACTTGAGGCTTACATTTTTTTTTCCTCAGTTCTTTCAGCTTGAGAAATACTGAGTGTATTCTTCTCTTTTGATTTTCTAAGTCCAGGTTTTTGCACATTTCATTATAGTAATTGGTTTTGTCTGCTCAAGCTGCTCTTTGAATTCTTCTGTTAAGCTCTTTTATCTTGTAATTTCTTTCATTTGCTTTAGCTACTCTTCACTCAAGGGCAAGTTTCAGAGTCTCCTATGATTTCCATTTTGGTCTTTTCTTCTTTTCTTGTCTTTTTAATGACTTCTTACTTTCTTCATGGATGATGTTCTTCATGTCATCCCACAATTTTTCTGGTTTCCAGTCATTGGTGTTCAAAGTATCAAATCTATTCTTTTGATGGTCTCTAAATTCAGAAAGGATATATATTTTTTCAAGGTCATATTTTCATTCTCCTATACTTGTTTTAATTGTCTTCAATTTAAAGTTGAACTTGAGTATGAGCACTTGATGATCTGTTCCATAACCAGCTCCTGGCCTTGTTTTAGCTAAAAATATTGAGTTTTTCCATTGCCTCTTGCCACAGTTATAGTCAATCTGATTCCTGTGTACACCATCTGGCTAAGTCCACATGTATAGCCACCATTTGTGTTGTTGAAAAATGTACTTGCAATGAATGAGTCGTTGGTCTTGCAAAATTCTGTCATGTGATGTCCAGCATTATTTCTGTCACCAAGGCCAAATTTTCCAACTACCAACGATACTTCTTTGTTTCTAACTTTTGCACTCCAGTCAACAGTGATAATTAACACATCTTGATTGCATATTTGATCAATTTCAGATTGCAGAAGTTGGTAAAAATCTTCAATTTCTTCATCTTTGGCTTTGGTGGTCAGTGTATAAATTTTAATAACTGTGATATTAACTGATCTTCCTTGTAGGCATATGGATATTATCCTATCACTGACAGCTTTGTACTTCAGGACAGATCTTGAAACATTCTTTGTGATGATTCATGCCCTACCATTCTTCTTGAAATTGTCATTCCCAGCATTGTAGATCATATAGTTGTCTGATTCAAATTGGGCCACACCTGTCAATTTCAGCTCACTAATGCCTAGAATATCAATTTTTATGTGTTCCATTTCAATTTTGACAACTTCCAATTTTCCTAGATTCATACTTCGTACATTCCATGTTCCGATCATTAATGGATATTTGCAGCTGTTTCTCCTCAGTTTGAGTTGTGGCACATGGGCAATTGGAAATCTCAAATGCTTTACTTTATCCATATGAGAAAGGTTGGTTCTACTCTGATGATGCAGCTGTTTCCCAGTTATATTTTGAGAGCCTTCCAACCTAAGTGGCTCATCCTCCTGTACTGTATTGGACAATGGTTCTGGGCTATTCATAAAGTTGCCCAGTAATATATCAGACTATGTTTCTCTGCTAATCATAATGTTTTCACTGGCCAATTCTTTGAGAAGTGAATGCCCTCTTCCTTCTTCCTAGTCTGTCTCAGTTTGTAAGCTACATTGAAATTTGTGCACCATGTGTTTGAAACACCAGTGACACTGCTTCAAGCCTCAGAGCAACAAGCAAGCCACCACAGCATGACAAACTGACAGACAAGTTTGTCTCCCTTAGCTTTTTGAAACCTGTCGGCCCTGCCCTTACCTGGATTCCTGCAGCTGCTTGGTCAATCTCATCACCCAGCTTTTCTTTCCCCCATTTTCCTGTCTCTTGGGGTTGGGGCCTGTGTCCCTCCCCTTTCCTAGATTCCTACTGCTGCTGCTGGGTAAGTCTGGTGACCCCACTTTTCTTTCATCTGCTTTCTTGGCTCTTAGGGGTGTGGACCATGTACCTCCCCTTACCTGGTTCCCAGCTGCTGCTGCTGGGTCAGTCTGGTCACCCAGCTTTTCTTTCCCACAGTTTCCTACCTCTTGGAAGTGAGGCCTGTGTCCCTCCCCTTAGCTATATCCTTGATAATTATACTAAATGTAATTGGATTCAATGCACTAGTCAAGAGATGGAGAGTTGCAGACTGGATAAGATAACATGACTCATTAATATGCTGTTTACAAGAGACACATCTTAGATACAAAGACAAAAACAGACTACAATTCAAAGGTTGGAAAAGTTATACCAAGCAGATGGAAACCAAGGACTGGCAGGAGTAGCAATATTGAGATCTGGTCAAATAGACTTTAAGAAAAAACAACCATTAGAGACAAGGAAGAACATTATATAATGATAAAAGGATCAATTGAACAAGAGGATTTAACAGTAGCAAATATCTATATACCCAACAAAAGCCCCCAAACACATAAAGGAGAATATAACAGAATTGAAAAGACAAATAGATGACTCCACTATAATAGCTGTTCTTAGGCACCAGAGAGTCAACTCTGGCTCATAGTGACACTATGTACAGCACAAGAAAACACTGCTTGGTATTGTGTCAGCCTCACAATCCTAGTTATACATGAGCCCATCATTGCAACTACTGTGTCAATCCATCTTGTTCAGGGCCTTCCCCTTTTTTTCTGACCTTCCAGTTTAACAAACATGATATTCTTCCCCAGGGAATGATCCTTTCTGACATTACCAAGGTAGGTGAGACAAAGTCTGGTCATATTTGCTTCAAAGGAGCATTCTGGCTGCACTTCTTCCAGGATATATTTGTTAGTTTTTCTGGCAGTCTATAGTCCTTTTGGTATTCTTCACCAACATCACAATTCAAAAGCATCAACTCTTCTTCACTCTTCCATATTTATTGTCCAGTTTTCACATGCTTATCAGGTGACTGAAAATACCATGGCTTTGGATCATTGCATGTTTGTTCAAGGAGACATTTTTACCCTTCAGCACTTTAGCAGGTCTTTTACAGCAGATTTGCTCAATGTAATATGTCATCTGATTTCTTGACTGCTGCTTCCAGTGGTTTTGATTATGGAACTAAGTAATATGAAACCTTTGACAACTTCAATCTTTTCTCCATTTATTGTGATGATGCTTATTGGTCCAGTTGTGAGGACTTTTGTTTTCTCTATGTTGAGGTTTATTCCATACCACAAACTATAGTCTTTAATCTTCATCAGTAAGTGCTTCAAGTCATTTTCACTTTCAGTAATCAGTGCTTTGTCATCTGCATATTGCAGGTTGTTAACAAGTCCTCCTCCAGTGTCGACACCATGTTCTTTTCAAATAGTCTATTTTCTTGAATTATTTGTTCAGAATACACATTGAATAATTATAGTGAAAGCATAAAACCCTGATGCACTCTCTTCCTGATTTAAACAGTGAATTACCCCCTTGTTCTATTCCAATGAGTGCCCCCAGGTCTGTGTATAGGTTCCACATGAGCAAAATTAAATGTTTGGGAATTTCCATTTTTCTCAATGTTATCCTTTTTGTTATGATCCACCAGTCACATGACTTTACATAGTCAATAAAACATAAATAAATATCTTTCATGTATTCTTTGCTTTCAGCCAACATCCATCTGACATCAGCACTGATATCACTCATTACATGAGCTCTTCTGAATCCAGCTTGCATCTCTGGAAGTTTCCTGTCAATATACAGCTGCAACCATTTTTTAATTATTTTCTGTAAGATCTTATTTGTGTGCGATAGTAATGATATTGTTCGATAATTTCCACATTCAGTGGGATCACCTTTCTTTGGAATGGGTACAAATATGGATCTCTTCCAGTCAGTTGGCCAGGCAGCTGTCTTCCAAATCTCTTGGCGTAACTAAGTCAGTGCCTCCTATGTGATATCCATTTGTTGAAATATCTCAATGGGTATTCCATCAATTCCTGGAACCTTGTTCTTCACCAATTCCTTCATTGCAGCTTTGACTTCCTCCTTAAGTACCATTGGTTCTAGATCATATGTCACCTCCTGAAATGGATGAAAATCTATCAGTTCTTTTTGGTACAGTGACTCTGTGTATTCCTTTCATTTTCTTTTGATGTTTCCTCCATCATTCAATATTTTGCCCTTAAAATATCTTTCAATATTGCAACTCGAGGTTTAAATTTTTTCTTCAATTCTTTCAGCTTGAGAAATGCTGAGCATGTTCTTCCCTTTTGGATTTCTAACTCCAGGTCTTTGCACCTTTCATTATAGTAAAAGGAGCTCTGGTAGCATAGTGTCTAAGGCACTTGACTGCTAACCAGAAGGCTGGCAGTTCAAATCCACCAGCTACTCCTTGGAAGGAAGATGAGGCAATCTACTTCCATAGTGATACTGCCTCAGAAACCCAAGGAGAGGTTGCTATGAGTCGGGGCTGATTTGACGGTACATAACAACAAACATTAATTGATTTTGTTTTCTTGAGCTGCTCTTTGAAATATTCAGTTCAGTTCTTTTATCTTGTCATTTCTCCCATTTGCTTTAGCTACTCCCCACTCAAGGGCAAATTTCAGAGTCCCTTCTTTCATCCATTTTGGTCTTCTCTTCTTTTGTTGTCTTTTTAGTGACCTCTTGCTTTCTTCATGGATGATGCTCTTGATGTCATCCCACAATTCCTCTGGTTTTCAGTCATTGGTGTTCAATGCATCAAATCTATTCTTTAGATGGTCTCTAAATTCAGGAGGGATATATTCTAGATCATATTTTGGCTCTCATGGACTTGTTTTAATTGTTTTTAACTTCAAGTTGAACTTGCATATGAGCAGTTGATGGTCTGTTCCACAATCAGCTCCTGGTCTGGTTTTGGCTGAAGATATTGAGCTTTTCCATCGCTTCTTGCCACAGTGGTAGTCAATCTGATTCCTGTGGTGAAGTCCACATGTACAGCTGCTATTTGTGTTGTTGAAAAAAGATGTTTGCAATGAACAAGTTGTTGGTCTTGCAAAATTCTACCATACAAGTTCCAGCATTATTTCTGTCACCAAGGCCAAATTTTCCAACTACTGGTGATTTTTCTTTGTTTCCAAGTTTTGCATTCCAGTCACCAGTGACAATTAACACATCTTCATTGCAAGCTATGTCAATTTGAGACTGCAGAAATTGATAAAAATCTTCAATTTCCTCCTCTTTGGCTTTGGTGGTTGGGGCATAAATTTGAATAATAGTCATATCAATGGGTCTTCCTTGTAGGCGTATGGATATTATCCTATCACTGACAGCATTGTACTTCAGGACAGATCTTGAAACATCCTTTGTGATGATGAATGCTATGCCATTCCTCTTTAAACTGTCATTCCCAGCATAGTAGATCATATGATTGTCTGATTCAAAATGGCTAAAACCAGTCCATTTCAGCTCACTAATGTCTAGGATATCAATCTTTATACATTCCATTTCATTTTTGACAACTTCCAATTTTCCTAGATTCATACTCTGTACATTCCACGTTTCTATTATTAATGGATGTTTGCCTGTTTCTCCTCAATTTGAGTGGTGCCATGTCAGCAAATGGAGGTCTTGAAAGCTTTTCCTTATCCATATAAGTAAGGCTGATTTTACTCTGATAATGCAGCTCTTTTCCATTCCTACTTTGAGAGCTTTCTAAGCTAAGTGACTCATCTTCCTCCTTTGTATTGGATAATGTTTCTGGACTATTCATAAAGTTGCACAATAATGTATCAGACAGTGTTTCTCTGCTATCCAAAAGGTTTTCCCTGGCCAATTCTTTGAGAAATGGATGGACTCCTCCTTCTTCCTGGTCTGTCTTAGTCTGCAAGCCAGGCTGATATCTGTGCAAGAGGTCACCTCACTGGGCCTGAAACACCAGAGTGGCAAAGCTTCAAGGCTCACAGCGACACATCACCACAGTAGGACAAACTGACAGACAAGTCTGTCTCGCTTAGCTGTTGGAAACCTCTCCAACCACCCTTATCTGGATCCTTGTGGCTAACTCCTCAGTCTGTTCCAGTCCCCTTTGCCTTTTCTGTCTTCTCCCTGTCTTTTCACCTCAATCCTTTTGGGGTGTGGCCTAGGTTCCCTGTCTTCACCTAGATCCCTGCAGCTGACTCCTCCATCTGCTCTGGTCTCTGTTGCCTTTTCTGTCCTCTCCCTGCTTCCTGCCTTGCTGCTTGCTCTTGGGTCCCTGCAATCTGAATGAGAATGCTATCACTTTAAAATCTAAAATGGTTGCCACTTGTAAACATTAAAAATGGCTGCCTCCTCTATCACTTTAAATATCCAAAATGACTGCCAAGTGTAAATAATCAAAATGGCTGAGCCCTGCGGACAAACAAGAAGGTCAGCAAAAATAAACCAAGAAAACCTGTAATATCTGGGGATAAGGCAATAAGAGAAAAAAAGCAGAGAACTAGAATAATGAAGAAAAAATGGGAAAAATGCAAAAAGAAAAACAAGGAACGGGGTTAACCACAAGACAAAAAAAAAAAAAAAAAAAAAAATTTTGCAATCAGGAACAGGGAAAAGAAAAAAGCTGAAAACTAGGACCTGGGATGGGAATAATAGTAAAAACAACAAAAGTATTAATAATAGTAGTAGTTTTAAAGCAGAGAAAAGCAAGCAAACTAAAAACCAGAAACAGAAAGGAAAAAAAAAAAATCTGTGGAGGGCAGGGCAGTGCACCCAGGCTCTGTCCAAGCACACAGACTGGGATGGAGTTCCTATGGGCCCAGAAGGTGGGTGGGAGTGGGGGATTGCCGAAACTCTGTTCACCAAGTGTTTGTGTGGTATAAGAGTAACAAGGGGATTGTCTCACCTTTTCAGTCATCCAGGTCCTGAGTGTCCTTGGGAGTACTCGGATATCTTCTGGAGGCTAGAAATCTGAATTTCAGGCGCTGGCTCTCATGGAGGTGTAGCATCATATTTAGATACAGTTTAGGAGGTGAGAAGTCTGAATTAATGGTGCCGGCTCTAGGGGAAGGCTTTCTCTCCCTGTAGACCTTGGTCTGACAGAGACTAGTGGAATTCCCGAGACTGTGGCCCTTCAAACCTGGAACTGAATTCACCCCTGGGAATCACTTCTCAGCCAAATAATAGACAGACCTACAAAGTGAGCAGAAACACCAGTGAAGAATGTGCTTCTCAGAAACCATCAACCATATGAGACCACAAGGGCAGCATTTGTCCAAAAACAAAGTTCAGAGGGCAGGAAGGGATAGGAGTAATGGTGAATGAAAATGAGGAATCCAGAAAGGAAGTAAGAAGAATGCTTTCAGATAGAGGGGATTTCATATAATGCTATGAGGGAAAAAAAAATGTGTATAAATTGTTCAGTGGGAAACAAATTTTTTCTGTAAACTTTCATCCAAACCACAACAAAAGATTGGAAAAAAGTATTCATACATGAGTGAATAAAATACTGACTTTGCCGAGTGACTCTTATCAAATTATATCCCAACTGATTTGATGTATGAAGTTTTATAATTTAGAATGTTCTTGTCACATAATGTAGCAGAAAATGGTAGTTACTAAATAACCAATGACCATGTCACTTTAAATAGGTCAATATGATTAAAATGACTGTGCAATTGTCTAGTTAGTTTAATTATGTGCAGACTAAGAAATGACAGTGTCAGTGAAGTATTTTTGAATGAATGAAGTAATCCCTATTTTAAAATAGATCATCTTAATCTTATGAAGTTCTCCATGTCCTGAAAAATTATACTTCAGTGTCTTGTATTTACCCATATAGGGAAGATTCTAATTTTTCTTGAAATTTCACAGTTTATCATTTTATTGACACACAATTCATGAGGATAATTCTTGTGATGGAATAAACTTATGGTTCACGTATAGTTTTTTAGCCCTTATAGTACCAGTTTTTTTTTTTGTTTGTTTGTTTTTAAAGAGCAATTTTCATTTCCCAGCTTACAACTATTAGTCTAAAGAAAACTGATATCTAAAAAAAAAAATCTAAAGCTTTTTTTTAAATGTTTCTGCTATGGAGAGTAATGATCATTTTCATGGTTGTTTTTAGTGTTTTGTTTTGTTTTTAATTTATCAGGTGAAAAATGTGATATCTTGTTAACATTTAATAGAAGGTAGCATCTTCCCTCCATTGTGAATGAGTAAAATAATTCAGTGTAGCATGCATTTCATAACCTTGATTCACGAACAGTCTCTCTTTTTTTTTTTTTTT
>NW_006922221.1:1179814-1181205 GCF_000298275.1 Orycteropus afer afer | reverse complement strand
AATATTTGTCCTTTTGTGATTGACTTATTTTACTCAGCATAATGTCCTCTAAGTTCATCCACATTTTGTGGTGTTTTGCAGATTCTACATTATTCTTTAGCAATGCATAATATTCCATTGTGTGTATGTATCATAGTTTGGTTATCCATTCCTCAGTTGATGGACATCTAGGTTGTTTCCATCTTTTGGTTGTAGTAAATAGTGCAGTGATGAACATGGGTGTGCATATATCTGTTCTTGTCATGGCATTCACTTCTTTAGGGTATATACCTAGTAATGGAATAGCTGGGTCAAAGGTATTTCTAATTCCAACTTTTGGAGGAATCACCATACTGTTTTCCACAATGGAAAGCAGTACACAATGTACACAATGGCTGTACACTTTTACAGTCCCAAAAGCAGTGTATGAGAGTCCCAGTCTCTCCACAACCTCGCCAGCATTTGTTATTTTCTGTCCTGTTGAACTTTGCTATTAGTGTTGGAGCAAGATAGTATCTCATTGTGGTTTTCATTTGCATCTCTCTATCCTCCTTGGTGAAGTGTCTATTCATGTCTTCTGCCCATTTTTTAATTGGATTGTTTGTCTTTTTGTTACTGAGGTGTTGGTGTGTTCTATAAATTCTAGAGATAAGTCCTTTGTCAGATATGTTATTACCAAATACTTTTTTTCCCAATCCTACAGGTTCTCTTTTGACTCTTTTGGAGAAGTTTTTGGAGGCACATAAAAATTTAATTTTTAGAAGGTCACAATCATCTGGTTTCTCTTCTGCTGTTGGTGCATTTTGAGTTATGCTTGATAGTCTATTTATGCCATATTTTAAGGCCCTTAAATTTGCCCCTAGATTTTCCCTGAGGAACAGTATAGTTTTAGGTTTCACATTTAAGTCTTTGATCCATCTGGAGTTTGATTTTATGTATGGTGTCAGGTACAGGTCTTGTTTCATTTTTCTTCAAATGGATCTCCAGTTTTGTCAGTACCATTTATTAAACAAACATTCTCTTCCCCATTTAATGGATTTGGGGACTTTGTCAACGATCAGATGACTATAGGTCGATGGATCTATTTCTGGGTTCTCAATTCTATTCCATTGGTCTATGTGTCTGTCATTAAACCAAGACTAGGCAGTTTTGACTATTGTGGCTGTATAATAGGCTTTGAGATCTGGCAGTGTGAGACCTCCTACTTTGTTTTTCTTCTTCAATAGTGCTATGCTTATCCAAGGTCTCTTTCCAATCCATATAAAGTTAGTGATTGGATTTTCTATATCCCTAAAGGATGGTGATGGGATCTGGATTGGGATTGCATTGAATATATAGATAGCTTTGGGTAGAACTGACATTTTCACAATGTTCAGTCTTCCTATCCATGAGCATGGGATGTTTTTCCATTT
>NW_006922221.1:1176625-1177879 GCF_000298275.1 Orycteropus afer afer | reverse complement strand
CTCCCACTATGGCTGTGGAGTCATCTACTTGGCTTTTCAACTCTTTTAAAGTCTGATTTATGTATTTTGGGGCTCTTTCATTGAGTCCATAGATATTTATTATGGTTATATCTTCATGATCAATTGATCCTTTAATCATTATATAATGTCCTTCCCTGTCTTGCATGGTGGTTTTTGTCTTAAAGACAATTTGATCAGAAATTAGTATTGCCACTCCTGCTTTCTTGCAATTGCCATTTGCTTGATATATCTTTTTCCAAACTTTGATTTTTTGTCTATTTTTGTCTTTGTCTGTAAGTTGTGTCTCCTGCAGGCAGCATATTGATGGGTTTGTTTCCTTATCCAATCTGCAACTTTCCGTCTCCTGAGTGGTGCATTTAAACCATTAACATTTAGTGTAATTATTGACAAGTATGATTCGGTTATTGTCATTTTGGTATGTGTTTTTTCATGGTGTCCCTGGTTTCTTTATTCAATATTATTTTCTGTGTTCAGCTCATTATTTTTGTGAATCCTGTTATCATTTTCTGTGTTGCTGTTGTTTTAGTATTTGCTGGATATTTGTGATTGTCCTCTTTTTTTGTTGTAATATGAAGGTTTATACTTTTTCTTTGAGGTTACCCTATGATTTATACTTTTCTCCCTGAGTTTAGAAAAGTCTATTCTGTCTTGCAACTCTCTTAACTTCCTCAACATTTTGAAGTTCTGTAACTGCACAGTCTTTTCCATCTTTTTGTTTGTAGTTGTCCTCGCTTGCCAATTGATGTGTCTGGTTCCCTGTTTACAATCTTGAAATCTCATTTTATTTTGGCTATGTCCATAGTTGTGGTTTCTGGGATATGTCATCTTGTGCATTAATGGTCGGTTGATATTTGCTATTTTTGGTTTTCTTATCAAAGTATTCCCTTTAGCGTCTCTTGTAAGGTTGGTCTGGTTTTAAAAAATTCCCTTAGCTTCTGCTTATCTGGAAATCTCCTAATTTCACCATCATATTTGAGGGATGATTTTGCTGGGTATATATTTCTCAGTTGAAAAATTTTCTCTTTCAGGGTTTTATATATACCATCTAATTGTCTTCTCGCTTGCATGGTCTCTGCTGAGAAATCAGAGCTTATTCTTACTGGCTGACCATTGTATGCAACTTTTTGTTTTTTCCACTCTGCTCTCAGGATTTTGTCTTTGTCCTTGGTTTTGGTGAGTTTGATGATGATGTGTCTTGGTGATTTTCTTTTGGGGTCTATCCTGTTTGGGGTT
>NW_006922221.1:1172847-1175572 GCF_000298275.1 Orycteropus afer afer | reverse complement strand
AAAACCAAAAGACCCAACAAGTAATGGTGTTAATCACTAGAGAAGAAAAGAAAAAAATGGAAAAAAATAAGTTGTAAACTAAAATCTATTCAGTCTTGTAGTGCTGGTTCCGAGAGTTCTTGGGGTTACTGGCAAGTAGAACCTCTTCTTAAACCCTTGGGATCTGGTAGAGGTTGTCCCTTTAGGTTGTCTCTAGGTAGTGGTTACATGTGGATTTGTTTTGTCTTGGTATTACCATTTAATATTTTGAAAAGCTGAAGTTGGTGTGTTTTATCTTAATATTGATTCAGGTGTGTTGGGTCTGAATCTGAACTCTGCTGTTTTCTTTCTGATGGTGGAATCACTGTGTGTTGTGTGGATATGTGTTTCTGTTTTTTGTGCAGAGGGCTTAAAGTTCGAAGCAAGAGGTTTTATGGTAATTGGCTGAATATGGTTTCTTCTATTGAATGAGTGAAGTTATTGGCAGAGAAGGTGGGAGCAGAAGAAGGAAAGCTTAGTGTTGTTAGGGTCTGTTTTTAGGGCTTTGAGCTGGTTATTATTGGTGACGTATTTATTTGCAAGACCATGGCTCAACCTCAGAAAAAAATTCCTCTTGTTAGAGGGTCACAAATTTCCACTAATTTCTGGCACACTCAAAGGCCCCACCTCCATGGCCCCACAGTGCCAAACCATGGCTCCAAGGGAAAATTCAGGGACCAGGCTCAGCTGCAGTTTCTTTGTTCTCTGTGCCTCTTCTGCCTGTGGTGCTCACTCAATCCAGCCAGACCACCAGTGGCTGGTTCTGGAGTTTGCCTGTGATACTGTCCACCTTCAGCGCCAAAGATGTGTGAAATTTCAGGTGTGTTGGACTCAGGGGAGTACCCGAGCAGGCTGTTACTTATGACGTATTTATTTGTAAGATCGTGGCTCTATCTCAGGAAAGATTCATATTATTAGAAAGTCACAAATTTCTGCCAATTTCACGCACACTCAAAGCCCCTGCCTCCACGGCTCCACAGCTCCAAAGCATGGCTCCAGGGCAAAATACGAGTGAGCTTGCTCAGCTTTGGTTTTTCTGTTCTCTGCGCCCTGTCTGCTCACGGTGGTAACACAATCCCACCCAACCAGCAATGGTCGGCTCTGGAGTTTGTCTGAGATACCGCCTGCATGCAGCACCAAAGATGAGTGCAATTTTAGCCGTGGTGGATTCAGGGAGTACCTGTCAGTGACCTGTGGTCATTATAACCATGGCAAAGAAAAGCAAAGTGTCTCCCAGGCTGACCCAAACCCACTCTGTAATCTGCTGGAAGGGGAAGGAGTTAGCCTTTCTGGTGCACCAGTGTGATCTCCACCTGAGTCTCAGCAATGGTGTCTGCGTCCCGCTGCACCCTCACCACCCAAATTACTGAAAAAATCAGCCACTGGAGACAGGTCTTTGCAGCTGCCCACTGAAATATTGTATTGGTCGCTGGTAAGCTGCTCTAAGTGATCTCGTTCTTGGCCACCTCCACCTGGCAGACAGTGACTGCCCCAGAAAGGTTTCCAATGGTCTCCCTCTGGTGCCTGTTCATCTTCGTCAGTAGCTCTTTCCTAAAAAAATCTCCCTGTGCCTTTCCTCCAATTTTCCTCTTCTGTGTTTGGTTCAATCTGATTCAGTGAGCTGTTCAGAGCACCAAAAATCTCAGTTCAAACGGTTGTACCTGGTTCTTAAAGTTCTTAGATGCCAGAGGGAAAAAACACGGTGCTCACTGGCAAGACTCCATTTTTTGCATCAATATTTATAGTAAATTCATATATAAATATATAGTTCACATATACAACTTTTAAACTTAATATGTTTTAGTTACTTATTTTCACCTTTACTTTCCATTTTTTTCTCATATAATATTCACACTGCTATATTTTTAAAATATATTTTTAAGAAGATCTGTGGCTAAGAAGTATTCAGATTCTTATTATCTACAATGTAAAAATGAAACTACACCATATTGTGATATGACTATCCTTTTGGCAAAATGTGGAGATATGATATTGTTTCATTGTCAAATATTTCCTAAAAATAATTACAAACAAAAAATCTATTCTAGGATATACATTAGAATTCTTAGGCTATCTATCGTTATTGATAGTTTTATAGATAGTTAATTGAGTGGTGCCACATCAGCAAATGGCATTCTGGAAAGCTTTACCTTATCCATAAGAGTAAGGCTGGGTTTACTTAGATGATGCAGCTCTTTCCCCATCCTATTTGGAGAGCCTTCTAACCTAAATGGACTATTCATAAAGTAGTGCGGTAATGTATCAAACAGTGTTTCTTTGCTATTCATAAGGTTTTCCCTGGCCAATTATTTGAGAAGTGGATGGCCTCTTCCTTCTTCCTAGTCTGTCTCAGTCTGTAAGCTGGGATGATTCCTGTGCACCATGTGCATCTCCCTGGGTTAGAAACACCAGTGGCTCAGCCTAAAAACTCACATCAACATGTCACCATGGTAGGACAAACTGACAGACAAGTTTGCCTCCTTGTTGGCAACCTTTCATACCACTCAAATTGAAGGGAAACAGCTGAAGACATCCATTAATCATCAGAACACGGAATGTACGAAGTATGAATCTAGGAAAATTGGAAGTTGTCAAAAATGAAATGGAACGCATAAAGATTGATATCCTTGGCATTAGTGAGCTGAAATGGACTGGTTTTGGCCATTTTGAATCATACAACAATGTGATCTACTATGCCAGGAATAAC
>NW_006922221.1:1163134-1170882 GCF_000298275.1 Orycteropus afer afer | reverse complement strand
CTGATGAAGGTTGAAGAATACAGCTTGCAGTATGGATTACGTCTCAATACAAAGAAAACCAAACTCCTCAAAACTGAACTAATGAGCAGCATCACAATAAATAGAGAGAAGATTAAGGTTGTCAAAGAATTCACGTTGCTTGGTTCTATAATCGATGCCAATGGAAGCATCAATCAGGACATTAGAAGACATGTAACATTGGGAAAGTCAACCGCAAAGGCACTCTTTCAAGTGCTGAGGAGCAAGGATGTCTCCTTGAGGACTAAGGTGTGCTTGACACAATCCGTGATATTTCTAATTGCCTCATATGCATGTGAGAGCTGCACAATGAATAAGGAAGACTGAAAAAGAATTGATGCTTTTGAGTTGTGGTGCTGATGAAGAATGCTGAAAGTACCATGGACAGCTAAAATGACTAACAGATCTGTCCTGGAGGAGGTGCACCCGAAATGGACCTTGGTAGCTAGAATGGCCAGATTGGTCTCACCTATGTTGGTCATGTTGTCAGAAGAGACCATTCCTTGGAGAAGGACGTCATGCCTGATAGGGTGGAGGGTCTATGAAAGAGGGGGAGACCTTCAACGAGATGAATTGACACAGTGGCTGCGATGATGGGCTCAAGTATAGCAGGGATTTTGGAGCTGGCTTGGGATCGGGCAGTGTTTTGTTCTGCTGTGCATGGGGTCGCTATGAGTCAGAAATGACTCGACAGCACCTAATAACAACAACAACATAGGTAGTTAAATAAATGTAAGTCATGATAAAATTTATTTAAAAAGGAGAAAGAAAATTTTGTCAAGATCAAAACCTGGAGGATAGAATAAATTTGAAAACTCATACAACATTTTGGGGTGTGTGAGGTTTGGATAAACAGATAAATAATTTAGCTAGTAATGACATCTTTCCCAGGCACTGAAAATCATCAATTCACCTCTATTCTTTGCTCTATAATATTAATTCTTATTTTAAAAATATTAAGTCAGTATTAATTATTATTCATACAATAAATAAGTGTAACCCTTAAAGATAAAATATAATAGATATCCATATCCCACCACACAGTTTAAAATATATTTATTCATGTATCTCAAACTCTCCTCATTTCAGCATTAACTATTATCTGAATTTTAAATTCATCAGGAAAGTAAGAGAAACAACTTAAAATCAACATCAGGAAGCAAACTGGCAAAGGGTTGCAGAATTCATCTCTCACTTCTTCAGCCCAGGAAAGTTTCTGACTAGGACAGCTTTCAGAGTGAAAGTGTTCATGGACTGGATAAGCTCTCCACCAGAGTAGATCTCAGACTATCCTTGGCCAGTGTTTTTGCCCTCAGCCAGTAATCAATGTTCATGGCTTTTCTGCTCTCTCCACCATCAGACACTGCTGTTAGGCTCTCTACCATTAATCTCTTTGCCTTTTCTTTGTGGGCCTGTTCAAAATTGCCCAGCACTGTCAGCCACTAACTGGCCCAATACATTGCCAGTGTGGTAGTTCTTATCTCTGTTCTACTCTGCATTGCTTAGGTCTACCCTGCAAGCTTACCTCAGTTCTCAGTAGCGCCTCTGAGTTGAAGCTCTCCATTAAGTTCTTTCAGCTGTAGCTCTTACAGCTAACTGGCCCAGCTCTTATCCAGGGGCTTTCTCAACTGCAGTTTTTTCACCAGCTCAGTAAGGGTTTTAAGTGTAGGGCTCCCATGTCCCAAAGAAAGAATTACTCTCTGTTCTTGTCAACTAGAGGTCCCAAAAACCTTTACACTTTGATACTTTGTAGTCAGTTACAAGGAAACTGAGTCCAACCAATCTTCCACTGCTTAGGTGAAGTCAATCAACTCAGGGCTTTAACAAAAGTTAAAAATGTAATATTCACTGTTGGCAGAACCCAGTTTCTCCTGCACCAAAGTTAAAAACCATCAGGGGTAGAAAATAACTTGGAAGTTACCTTTAGTTGTTTTCCCAAAGAACTAACCACTAGATTGCTAACAGAAATGATAGTGGTTCAAACCTAGCAGCCTCTCTGCATAAGAGAGATGTGTCTAGCTGCTTCCATAAAGATTGATAGCCGTGAATAGTGACTGGGATCTTAAAAGCTTGCAAGTAGCCATCTATATGCAATGATGGATCTCTCCTCATCCAGAGAAAAGAAGAATGAAGAAAACCAACGATTAATGGAAACAATTAGTCCTAGTGACTGGTACACCATACGATCCACAGCCTATAAAACTATGAGACCAGAAGAACTAAGTGGTGCCTGGTTATCACTGTCAACCACTCAGAGGGGTTCTATGTAGGAGATCCTGGATAGAGAGGGAGAAAAATGTGGACAAAACTCAAAATCATTTGGAAAAAAAAAAGGGGGGGTGGGGAGGGACCAGGTTCCTGGTCTAGGAGAACCTGGTGGAACCACTGAGACTATGGTCTCTAACTTCCCTTCAGGTCTGGAATTGAACCCACACCTGTGGCTTCCAGCCAAACAAAAGACAGGCATATGAGTTGAACATTTACTAGAGGTAGATACACTCCTTGGAGAGAACAATCATGAGAGAAAGAAGGAACATTTGTGCACAGGAAGACAGTTCAGGTGCCAGGAGTGCATGGAGGGATTGACACAGGGAAGAGGTAACTATGGGGAGGAAGTGGGAGGGGAGCTGTTGCATTGTGGTAAATTGTAGTCAATGTCATGAGATAAAGTGCATGTGAACTGCTATATGGAAAGTGAATTTGCTCTGTAGACTTTCACCCAAATCACAATTAAAAAAGAAAATAAAGGAAAGGAAAAGGAAAAGAAAAAAAAAAAAAAAAAAAAAGCTTGATAGCCTTGGAATCCTTAAGAGGCATTTCAACTTTGTCCTAAAGTTTTTTTTATAAGTTAGAATCATCTTGGTGGCAGTGGGTTTTGCTGAGGTTTAGGGCAAGGGTAACAAGTCCTTTGACCCTCAATTTCTTAGGCAAAACATCCCCTAATTTTACTTTCCAAAGAACCAAGGCACAAGGCCACGTAAATAAATTCATTGTGGAGATCGGAAGATGGTGTCTTACCTGTAGTCTACACGTTAGTTCCCTCTAGCATCTTAGTGCCTGAAAAACTAGGTGCAGCAGTTTGAAGCAGGGATTCTGGTGCTCTGAGTAGCTTGTTAAATCAGAGAATGCCAAACTCAGGGTAGTAGGAATGGATAAGATGGAGAGGCAGTGTAACCAATCAGGAAGAATAAAAAATAGGGAAACTTGCCCTGAGGAGTGCTGACCAGCTGGTGAGACAGGGCATTGGAGGCTCCCTGGGACAGTGGAGAGAACACACTGGAGGACCTGCAGCCACTCCATGGATCTACCTTCATTGCCTGCTCTGATTGGTAAACTTGGGACCACAGAGATGGAGCAGAGACCCCTCTTGCTCTGTGGCTCTGGGTGCTGCTGAATTGGGAGCAGAGAGAGAAGTTCACTACAAGGAGGCACAACCTGGATCAAGCTCATGGTGTGGGTAAGGGGAGCTATCTCAGCAAACCATTTTGTCATGTAGGGGCCTGGAGTATGGGGTTTTTGTAGCTGTCTGAATCTAGTAGAAAGTGGTGCCCCCTTAACCATTGGAGTCTTTGCTGAACTTTAGCTGCAGGCCTGTGAGTAACAGTGTAAAGTCATCATTAGCAGCCTATTCAAAGCCCTGGGAATGGCTACTAGTGCTTGTTTATTTATTTATTTATTTTGTTTTTCTCTTTTCTTCTTCCTTCCCTTGCCCTTATCCTGCCTCATCCAATAGAAAGACGACATTAAGGCACCACAACACCTGCCTGCTCATATCCTAAACCTGCTTAATGGCAAAAGAGACCTGCATCTATATTTCACACAGTGATTCCATCATCACAAAGAAAACTGCAGAGCAAAGCAGCACACCTGAATTAATAACCAAAACAATTAAAATAAATAAAGCACACCACTCCACCTTTGCAAAAATATCAAATCATAAAATCAAGACAAAACAAATCAATACATAACTAACGGTTAAAGTCAACTTCAAAATGTCTAGGAAAAAGCAGCCAACCCCAAAAAAAAAAAAAAAAAAAAAAAAAAAAAAAAAAGGATAAAACAATAGGAAAAAAACTCTCATTAAACATGATATAAGAGGAGGCAAAAGAATTATCTGCGAAGGAATTTAGAGGATATGTTTATAGAACTCTACAAGAGCTCAAGGAAACCCCAAACAGAATCAAGGAGAACACAGACAGTACCCTGAAGGAACTCAGGAAAACCATTCAAGAACAAAATAACAAGATTAATATGCAAGCAGAACTTATACAAAAAGAGCAGTTAGAAATCCAGAAGATGAACTCCAAAATTACTCAACACAGTTGAAGCACAAAATAATAGGCTGGGACTGGCTGAAGAACACAGTTCCCAACTAGAAGATATATCCCTTGACACCAGCCTGTATGAAGAAAAATCAGAACAAAAGTTTAAGAGAAAGCAAGAAAACCTAAGAGTTATATGGGACTACATGAAAAGAAACAAAATGTGCCTCATTGTAAAACACTGAGGAGTATCATAATCAAACTCTCCAAGACCAAAGACAAAGAAAAAATCTTGCAAGATTCCCAGGATAAAAGAAATATTATTTATAGCAATCAAACAGTGAGGCTGAGTTCTGATTACTCACCAGAAACCATGCAGGCAAAAAGGCAATGGGACAGCATATATAAAACGCCAGAGGAAGAGAACATCCAACCAAGAATCCTATATCCAGCCAAACTGTCCATCAAATATGAGGGAGAAATCAAGACATTCTCAGACGAATAAAACTTAAAGGATTTTGCAAAAACCAGACCAACCTTATAAGAAATGCTTAATGAAGTCCTTCCAATAGAGAACCCACGACAGAGAACAACAAAATCAGGACACATGACATTAACACTAAAACCAAGTCAGAAGTAGATGCTCAAAATAAGACCATAGAACATTATATACTAAAAATCAGCTAAGTCAATCTGCACATGACAACAGTAACTAACCAAATGTTGTTGCTGTTAGGTGCCATTGAGTTATCTCTCACTCACAGCAACCCTATGCACAGCAGAAGGGAAAAACCACCTGGTTCTGCACCAGCTCCAAGATCCCATCTATACTTGAGCCCATCACTGCAGTCACTGTGTCAATTCATCTCATTGAAGGCCTTTCCCTCTTTCACTGACCTTCTACTTTACCACACATGACATCCTTCTCCAGGGAATGGTCCTTTCTAATAACATGACCAAATAGAGGGAATAATAATTCTAGGTACAAAATTTCCAAATGGAGAGGAAAACAGGACAATGTCCTCATAGAACAGACTGTTCTGAAAATATAGAGACAAGAATTCAATATGAGGTAAGCACAGAGAAAATGAACAATCCCCCAAAACAAACCCATAAGAAAACAAACAAACAAAAAACATGGGTTTAGTAATCACAAAACCAACAATAAAGAAGAAGAGAGAGGAAACATTTGACAACAAAATAAACTTAGCACAGACCAAGGAAACCCCAAAAACATGACCAAAACCCACAATACAATGACAGCAATCAATGCACACCTATCACTAATTACACCCAATATGAATGACCTAAATGAAAAAATCAAGAGAAAGAGATTGGCAGACTGGATAAGTAAAGAAGATCCATCGATATGCTATTATTATTATTAATTTAAGTAATTAATATTAATTTCTGATAAAATAAACTTAAGGTAAAAAACAACATAAGAGACAAAAAATGTGAGTATAGGATGCTAAAAGTGTCAATTGACCAAGAAGACATTATGATAATAAATATCTATCCACCCAATGAAAGTGCTCCAAAATAAGTGAAACAAATATTTATTGAATTAAAAGGCACAATAGACAACTCAACAGTAGTAGTGTTGTTGTGATTGTTGTCATGTGCCATTGATTCGGACCCAACTCATAGTGACCCCTTCTTGGATTTCCAAGACAGCATCACTACAGAAGTAGATTGCCCCATCTTCCTTCCGAAGAGTGGCTGATGGGTTTGAACCACCAGCCTTCTGGTTAGCAGTCAAGTGTCTTAGGCACTATGTTACCAGAGCCCCCAATAATAGTAATCGGAGACTTTAATACACCATTTTCAAGGAGGGACAGATCAACTAGAAAACAACTCAACAAAGATAAGGAAGAACTCAAAAACACAATCAACAAACGACTTCATAGACATATACAGAGCACTCCACCCAATAAAAGCTACAATTCACATTCTTCTCCAGTGCACATGTATCATTCTCCAGAACAGATAATTTCTTAGGACATAAAAGAAGCCTTAATAAATTAAAAAAATGTTGAAATACTACATAGCAACTTTGCAGACCGCAATGTCATAATATTAGAAGTTAGTAATAGGAAGATAAAGGAAAAAAAAACATCAAATGTGGAAATTGAACAATACATTGCTCAAAAACTACTGGGTAATAGAAAAAATAAAGTGCAAATTGAAAGAATTCCTAGAAACAAACAAGAATGAAGATACATCTTACCAAATCTATGGGACACAGAAAAAGCAGTACTCAAAGGTCAGTTCATAACAATAAATGCATATGTCAAAAAAGAGGAAAGAAACAAAATAAACATTCTAACTCACCTACTCTAATAATCAGAAAAAGAACAACAAAAGAATCCTACAGTATCTATAAGTAATGAAATAATAAAACTCAGAGCAGAAATAAATGAAAAAGAAAACAAAATACAATAGAGAAAATCAACAAAAAAGAAGCTGGTTCTTTGAAAAGGTTAACAAAATCAACAAACCAATGGCAAATTTAACAAAGGAAAAGGAAAAGAAGATACAAGTTCAAGAATAGTAAACAGAAAAGATGTCATCACAATGGAACCAACTGAAATAAAAAAGCTATTGACAGAATATTATGAAAAATTGTACTCCAACAGATTTGAGAACCTAGAAGAGAAGGAAAAGTTTCTGGAATCACAGGACTTTCATAAACTATCTCACTCAGAGACAGAATACTTGAACAGACCCATGCCAAAGGAACAAACTGACTGAACAGGTCATAAAAAAAAAAAAAAAAAACTTTCGACAAGAAAAAGTCTTGGCACTGATGGCTTCACTGGATAATTTTACCAAATATTCAGGGAAAAGTTGACACCTGTACTCCTCAAGCTATTCCAGAACATAGAAAAATATGTAATACTCCCAAACTCATTTTATGAAACAAGCATAACACTAATACCAAAACCAGGGAAAGACACCACTAGAAAGGAAAACTATAGACCAATAACCTCATGAGCATAGAAGCAAAAATCTTCAACAAAATCCTAGCCAACAGAATCCAACAACGTATCAAGAAAGTAGTACATACTGACCAAGTGGGATTCATACCCACTGGTAGGCAAGAATGGTTCAATATCAGAAAAGCAATCAGTGCTATCCACCACATAAACCAAATAAAAGAAAAGAATCATATGATTGTATCAATCGACACAGAAAAGGCATTTGATAAAATACAACACTGTTTATGTTTAGAACTCTCAGCAAAATAAGAATAGAGGGGAAATTCCTCAACATAATAAAGGACATATACGCAAAGCCAATGTCCAATATTATTATTAATGGAGAAAGACTCAAAGCATTCCCCTTACAAACGGGAACAAGACAGTGGTGCCCTCTGTCACCACTCCTATTTAATGTTGTATTGGAAGTCCTAGCAAGGCAAGAAAGGGAGATAAAAGACATACAAATTGGCAAAGAGGAAGTAAA
>NW_006922221.1:1160208-1162827 GCF_000298275.1 Orycteropus afer afer | reverse complement strand
ATTGTGAAAATGTCAATATTACATAAAGCAATCTGCACTTTCAATGCAATCCTGGTCCAGATAACCGAAAAAAAAAAAAAAAAAATTAAGGACATGGAGAAATAAATTCTTAGCTTCATATGGAAAGGACAGAGACCTCAGATAAGCAAACACTAGTGAAGAAGAACAAAGTGGAAGGTTTCACACTCCTGTATCTAAAACCTACTATACAGCCACAGTAATCGAAACAGTGTGGTATTGATACAATGATAGACAGATCGACCAATGGAACAAAAGCGAAAACCCAGAAATAGACCCATCCATCTACAGACAGCTGACCTTTGACAAAGGTACAAAACCCATTAAATGGGGGAAGAGATAGTCTCTTTAACAAATGTTACTGGCAAAATTGGACCCATACCTCACCCCATACACAAAAACAAACTCAAGTTAGATCAAAGACTCAAATGTAAAACCCAAAACTATAAAATTTATCAAAGATAAAATAGGGGCAAATCTAGGAACACTAATTTGTGGCATAAATAGACAATACAACATAAACCAGAATCCATAGGAGGTGGAAGAGAAGGTAGATGACTGGGACATTTTGAAAATAAAATTCTTATGCACATTGAAAGACTTCGTCAAAAGGGTAAAAAAAGAATCTACACATTAGGAGAAAATATTTTCCTATGACATATCTGACAAAGAACTTATCTTTAAAATCTATCAAAAACTTTAACATCTCCATACCAAAAAGACAAACAACCCAATTCACAAATGGGCAAGTGACATGGACTGATACTTCATTAAAGACAATATGCTGGTGGCCAACAAATACGTGAGGAATTGCTCGTGATCTTTAGTCATTTTGTTGTTGTTGTTATGTGCCGTCAAGTCGGACCCGACTCATAGTGACCCCTCTTTGGGTTTCCGAGACAGTATCACTACGGAAGTAGATTACCCCATCTTCCTTCCGAGGAGTGGCTGGTGGGTTTGAACCACCAGCCTTCTGGTTAACAGTCAAGTGCCTTAGCCACTATGCTACCAGAGCTTTAGTCATTAGTGAGAGGCAAATCAAAACAATGATGTGATATCATCTCACCTCAGCAATAATAGTAAAGTTGAACAGGACAGAAAATAACAAATGCTGGTGAGGTTGCAGAGAGATTGGAACTCTTATACATAGCTAGTGGGATTTTAAAATGGTACAGCCATTGTGGCAAACGGTATGGATTTCCTTAAAAACTGAAAACAGAAATACCATTTGACCCAGCAATTCTATTACTAGGAATATATCCTAAAGAAGTGAGAGGCAAGACTCAAACAGACATATGTACACCTATGTTCATCACAGCCCCATTCACTAGAGCAAAAAGATGGAAACAACCTAAATGCCCATCAACAGATGAATGAATAACCAAACTATGGTACATTTACACAATGGAATACTATGCTACATTAAAGAACACTGAAGGATACATGAATAATCTCACAATGAGGATGAGCCTGGATGGCATTATGCTGAGTGAAATGTCAGTGGCAGAAGAACAAATATTATATGAGACCATTACTGTAAAGACAAGAAATGGTTTGCTTAAGGAAGGGAACACACTTTTTGGGTTACTGGGGTGGGGAGGGAAGAGGAGGGACTAGTTTAGGGCTAGTTGAGGGCCATGTGCTGAGGTGGGTAAGGGGAGGGATGGTATGGAAAGAGTCTATGACCAAATGATAGCATTGGGGAAAGGGAGGACACCAAATTGTGCACATAAGATATAGATGACAGAGGCTGATACCAGTATATCCACCATACTGCATTACCATTAACACCAAACACCAGGATATGGATAAACACATAAACATCTGAGAAGATCAGATGGAGATTAGTGAACAGGATTATACTCTAGACCAAGGATAAATTCAGCTGAAGCTAATCTTGCACAGATACCAGTGACATAAAATACCAGCAATCCTTACAGAAACAACAGAAGACAGACATAGACAATCCCTCACAGATAGACAGTGTGGGAGAGAGATCCAACAGATCTACAGACTCAGGACTATAATACTGGGGGATACCAGACTCAATGGCCACAACAAAATACATAAAAATCTTGCTACACAACCTACACATGTGAGTAGTGCCTGGGGTTTTAAAAGCTTTCAAATGGTCATCCAACATGCAGCTAATGGTCTCCTATTGTTGGAAGTGAAGAAGAGTGCAAAAAAACAAAGGCATTTTGAAGCTATCAGAACTAGGACATGATGGACTTCAAGAACAGAAGATCTAGATGGTGCCCAGCTACCAATGCCAACCACTTGGAAAACGATCAAATCTGGAGATCCTGGATAGAGGGGGAAGAAAAACGTGGAACAAAATAAAAATAATAATAATAATAAAAAACCTCAGTAATGACCAGAATTACTAGTCAAATGGAATCTGGTGGGACCCCCATTACTATGGCCCTGGGATACACTTTGTGCCTCGAGTAAAACTTACTCCCAGGTGCTAGCTCTCAACCCAATGGTAAACTAGACATACACATAGGCCACTCAACCCAGGGTGACACAGCCACATACTCCATGGAGATGCATCCCTTCAGGCAATCAACCACAGTCACTAGAGGGGCAACACTCACA
>NW_006922221.1:1158454-1159978 GCF_000298275.1 Orycteropus afer afer | reverse complement strand
TATAGAAGCTGGCAAGTCCAAAGTCCCTGGATCAATTGTCAAGCTGGAGGTTTTTCCTGGCTCCTGTAACCATAGGGGCAGAAAAGCTCAAGGCTGGCAGCTAGTACACTGGCTATTGACTCCAAAGAATGATGAATCCAAGATCTCCAGGCTGAACGGTGGACTGCTCACTCATGGACAGTTGTAGGCAACACAAAGGAATCCTGATCCACAGAAGAATGTCTCTCTTCCCAGGATGTCCTTGACCTCCTGGGAGCAGGCCACACCCCTAGAGAAACTCCCCTTCAACAGGGCCACTAAGAACACAGTCATCTGATCACTTCATTGGAACAACCACACAGAACAGGGGTCCAGCCAAGTTGACACACAGATCCAAATATCAAAGTCCACCCCTTGTCAACTTGGAAATTGTACACATCTTCTTAATCATATATAATTTCTAAATAAGGACAGCCACAGGGATCCAGGTGAGGAGAGGGAACTCAGACATGCCCAAAATAGCAGGGTGGAAGAGCGGGAGATAGGGGATTAAAAGACCCAGGAATCCAGAGAGAGGAGGAGTCAGCCACAGAGACCCAGGTAAGGGTGGTAGGAGAGATTTCCAACAGGGAGATAAAATTGACTGTCGCTTTGTCCTACCATGGTGATGAGTTGATGTGAGTTTTGAGGATGAGTCACAGGTGTTTCAAACCCAGCAGGATGCACAAGGTGCACAGGTATCAGCTCAGGTTACAGACTGAGACAGACCAAGAAGAAGGAAGAGGCTATCCACTTCTGAAAGAATTGGCCAGGGAAAACCATATGAATAGCAAAGAAACACTGATACATTACCATGCAACTTTATGAATAGTCCGGTTAGGTTAGAAGACTCTCAAAATAGGACTGGGAAAGAGCTGCATCATCTAAATAAACCCAGATTTAGTCCATGGATAAGGTAAAGCTTTCAAGACCTCCATTTGTTTATGTGGCACCACTCAAATTGAAGAGAAACAGCTGAAGACATCCATTAATCACTGGAACATGGAATGTACAAAGTATGAATCTAGGAAAATTGGAGGTTGTCAAAAATGAAATGGAATGCATAAAGATTGATATCCTTGGCATTAGTGAGCTGAAATGGACTTGTTTTGGCCATTTTGAATCAGAAAACCATGTGATCTACTATGCCGGAATGACAGTTTGAAGAGGAATGGTGTGGCATTCATCATCACAAAGGATGTTTCAAGATCTTTCCAGAAGTACAATGCTGTCAGTGATAGGATAATATCCATATGCCTACAAGGAAGACTCATTAATAGGACTACTATTCAAATGTATGCACCAACCAGCAAACCAAAAGATGAGGAAAATGAAGATTTTTATCAAGTTCAGCAGTCTGAAATTAACCGACCATACAATCATGATGTGTTAATTATCACTAGTGACTGAAATGCAAAAGTTGGAAACAAAGAAGAATCACTGGTAGTTGGAAAATTTGGTCTTGGTGACAGAAATAATGCTGGAACTCGCATGGTACAATTTTGC
>NW_006922221.1:1155115-1156023 GCF_000298275.1 Orycteropus afer afer | reverse complement strand
TCATATCAGAATTGGGTTGCTGTAATTTTCCATTGACTTTAATCACAGGGCATGGTAGTACTAATGGAATCATAGGGCATGGTAGTACTTTAGGACTTTCTAAAGAATCTCCTGTGTTCCAGACATATTCGTCTTTACCTCCATTTTGTAAAGCCAACCCAATTTCCCCTTGGTAATCAGGAACTATCTCACTAGATAGTACAGTAATGCTCTTCTTTGTGTTGAGCCAGAGGCATGAGGAAGCCAAAATGGCCAGGTGGCATTCTTAATTTCCAGTTCAATGCAATAAGTATTGTGTCTCCAGATGGGAATGTTCCTCCCTTTGGGACTAAGATCTCCAGACCCACGGACCATAGGGTAGCAGGGAAAGGAAGAAAAAAATCATTTTAGTGGGTCACTAGAGGTAATAGTGAGTGGTACCACTCCTGTTTCCACCCCTTGGTCCTTGGACCTGTGAATCCTGGCTATTGGAGAAACAGAACCATATTTTGGATGCTGGTTTAGAGCATATACAGCCTCCTGGAGAACATTGCCCCAACCCTTCAAGGTATTGACACCTAGCTGGTGCCATATTTGTGTATTTAAGAGGCCATTCCATCTTTCTATCAAGCCAGCTGCTTCAGGATGATGGGAAACATGGTAAGACTAGTGAATTCCATGAACATAAGCTCATTGCTGCACTTGATGTGCTGTGAAATGAGTTCCTTGATCCAAAGCAATGCTGTGTGGGATACTACCACAGTGGATAAGGCATTCTGTAAGTCCACAGGTGGTAGTTTTAGCAGAAACATTGCATGCAGGGAAGGCAAATCTATATCCAGAATAAGTATCTATTCCAGTAAGAACAAAATGCTGTCCTTTCCATGATGAAAGTGGTCCAATGTAATCAACCTGCCACCAGGTTGCTG
>NW_006922221.1:1145953-1152985 GCF_000298275.1 Orycteropus afer afer | reverse complement strand
ACTCCTCGGAAGGAAGGTTGGGCAATCCTACTTCCATAGTGATACTGCCTTGGAAACCCAAGGAGGGGTCGCTATGAGTCAGGGCTGACTCTACGGCACATAACAACAACCACAACAACAACAACAACTACATGCCAGGTAGCTAATGTGGGAATTCTGCCGATTTCTGAGTATATCTATTCCAATTATGCATTCTGGCACTGGGGAAATCACTACAGGATGGGTTTTGGGACCCATTGGACCCACTGTGAGACGCACCTTAGCTAAGACTCCATCAATAACTTGACTTCCATATGCCTCCACTCTGACTGGTGAGCCACAATGACACTTTGGGTCTCCTGGAATTAGTGATAATTCAGAGCCAGTATCCAGTAATCCCTGAAAAGTCTGATTATTTCCTTTTCCCCAGTGAACAGTCACTCTCATAAAAGGCCTCAGATCCCTTTGGGGAAGACTAGAAGAAAGACTGACATTGCAGATTGTTGGCAATGTAGTGGGGTCTTTCCTAAAATGGACCTGGCCTCCCCTTCATTCAAGGGGTTGTGGGTCTTTAAACTGACTCAAGTCTGGGAATTGATTGAGAGGTCATGACTCTGTATTCTGGTGATTCAATCTAGGTTGCTGTTCACATGAGCTAGAATTCTTCTGTCTATACAGATCAAGTAAATATTTAGTAGGCTTACCATGTGTTTCACTACCAGGAACACCATGAGCAAGTAGCCAATGCCATAATTCCACACAAGTCAGACTATTCTGATTAGTGTTCTGACTCTGCTGTCCATTTTAGTAACCTCGCTCACCTTGCCTTAGTTGATTAACTGCTGCCACTTGGTCCCTACTACCATGGGATGCAAACAGCCCCATCATAGTTAAGTGTCTTAGTTCAATTAGGGCAGTTCACATTGTCAAATCAGGTTTACGTAAAATAGCAATCACAGCAGACTTCAAGGATGGTGGAGCTCCCTTTACAAATTTATTCCTCACTGTACTGGTGAATGATATGTCTTCTGGACTCTCCATTTCTGGCTCTAGGGGTCTAATTTGATAAATCCATTCGAACAGACCAATTTCCCTAAGATTCTGGATACCTTCTTCTACATTAAACGAAAGCAGGTCTGGTACTTCAACTTGACTTAAGGTAGGCCACCACATAATCCACGCCTCAGTAAGCCAACCAAATAAACTATTAAATCTTCTCCTAACCTCTCGAGCTGAGACATTGAATGAAAAATCCATGCTTAGTGGGCCTAAATCAATAACTCTGACTGATCCAATCTTACATTCCTTGCACCATTATCCCACACCCTCAGTAGCCATTCCCATACATATTCTCCAGGTTTCTGTCTGTACATGTTAGCAAAATCAGGTAGGTCTTTTCAGGTATAGCATACCAACTCCTCAGTCACACTTTCTATTTCACCTTTTTTGGGGCTCGCTTGGACTTTAGTTATGGGCCTCGCAGCAACAATGGGTGGTTGAGACAGTTCCTGAGAGCATTCAGGAATGTCTTCCGTGGTGTCTGCCTCAAAAAATGACCCAGCAGGACTGGTTGGGCTAGTCCCAAACTGAGGGGGAGGGGATAATGGTTTTACAGTAATCTGTTCAGGTGGGAGTGATTCAACAGAATTTGCAGGCTCCATATCCTCATTTTCCTGATTATCTGTCCATATGTCCCCATTCCAAGTTTCAGGATCCCATTTTTTTCCAATCAATGCTCTCACTTTAACATCAGACACTGTTCTGGATTGACAATTTAGTTGGTGTTGTAATTCAGCCACTCTTACAATAAGACTCTGTGTTGGTATTCAGCAATATCAGCTCTGTTACTAGAAGATATAAAGTTTTCTTTCAGAGCACAGTTGGAAGCACTGTGGTCTTTTATGCAGCACTTAAGCACAAAAGCCCTCTTTACTAGCAGATGCAGGGTCGCTAGTGTCATTAAGATTAATCAAACTGGAGAACCAATCTAGGAAGCCCATCCTTATGATTTTTGTCTCTCTAGAACCACCCCACTCTTGGTACCAAATGTGTTAGACTGGGTTCTCTAGAGAAACAAAAACCAGTAAAACTTTATATATATATATATATATATATAGAGAGAGAGAGAGAGAGAGAGAGAGAGAGAGAGAGAGAGAGGGAGAGAGAGATTTTTCTTAGGAAAATGGCTCACAAATATATAGAAGCCAGCAAATCCAAATCCAAATCCAAAGTCCCTGGATCAAACGTCAAGCTGGAGGCTTTTCTTGGCTCCCACAACCATTGTTGTTGTTGTTTTATGTGCCATTGAGTCAGACCCGACTCATAGCAACCCTTCCTTGGGTTTCCGAGGAAGTATCACTACAGAAGTAGATTGCCCAACCTTCCTTCCGAGGATTGGCTGGTGGGTTTGAACTGCCAGTCTTCTGGTTAGCAATCCGGTGCCTCAGGCACTACACTACCAGAACCATAGGGGTCAAGATACTCAAGGCTGGCAGGTAGTACGCCAGCTGTTGACTCCAACGAATGACAAATCCAAGATCTCCAGGCTGAATGGTGGACTGTTCACTCATGGACAGTTGTAGGTGGCACAACAGAATCCCGATCCACAGAAGAATGTCTCTCTTCCCAGGATGTCCCTGGATATCCTGGAAGCAGGCCACACCCCTAGGGAAACTCCCCTTCAAGAGATTGGCCACTCAGAACACAGTCATCCAATCCAGTCATGGGAACAACCACACAGAACTGAGGTCCAGCCAAGTTGACACACAGATCCAACTATCACAGGAGGGAAGAAGAGTGGGTTAGGGTTGGGGATAGTAACTGGGGAATGAAACCAAATGTACATGAAATGTTCAATATAAAACAAACTCTGCCTCTGTAAACTTGCATATAATGCACAGAAAATAAATAAATAAATAAAAATAACAAGAAGCCAGAAAACTAACTAACTAAATAAATAAGTAAATAAAATTAATTATACCACAATTTGTGGATCTAGGGTTTGTGATATTATGCTCATTCTGAATTATTAATTTTGTTGACTGTTTGATGCACCTCTTCCTTTCTTTTCTCTGTTTTGACCTTTTAGGTTCCAGCTGATTGTTTTCATCATATTATGTTTCTCCATTGATTTGATTGGCAGTTACACCCTACTTTTAGTGAACCTCTAGAAATTTAACCTGCCATTTTAATATCTTAAACCCTAAAGTTTATAAAATTTTTCATTGTCTCCATTCAAACAATAAACAAATGTTAGAATAAAGGAAATCTCCTACTTCTAACTCATAAAACATTATTATTATTATTATTATTAATTATTAGTTATTTCTATTGTGTTTTATGAAATCTCATGACATTATTATCCAAATTTGAAATAGTTAATCCTACTTCTTGGAAAGAAGGTTGGGTAATCTACTTCTGTTATGAAACTGCCTTGGAAACCCAAGAAGGAGTCACTATGAGTCAGATCTGACTCAATGGCACATAAAAGCAAGAACACAACATTATCCATATATTTTCATTACCTTTATTCGTTATTTTACTTAGTAGGCCACTCATTGAAATTAATGTCCTTTTACAAAAAAAAAAAAAAAAAAAAGACACTACAAAATTTTCCATTGTTAAAAACCTCGGGGTGGAGAGAAGAAGAAGGAGAAGGAGTAGGAGGAGGAGGAGGAGGAGGAGAAGGAGAAGGAAGAAAAGGAGAAGGAGAAGAAGGAGAAGAAGAATTATTAAGGGCAATTGTGCTTGAACTTTTCCAAAAAATAGAAGTGAAAGGAACCCTTGCAACCCATTCTATGAGGTGAGCATTGCTCTGATACCAAATCTACTGTTTTGGTTCTCTAGTGTTGTTATAGCAGAAATATCACAAGAGGATAGCTTTAACAACCAATAATTTTCTTCTCTTAAAGTGTAGGAGGCTTTTGTTGTTGTTAGGTGCCATCGAGTCATCTCCCACTCAGTGACCTTATTTATGTACTACAGAACAAAACACTGCCCTGTCCTGAGCCAGCCCATGATCCCTTCTACACCTGAGCCCATAGTTGCAGCCACTGTGTTAATCCATCTTGTTGAGGGCCTTCCCCACGTCTCTTGACCCTTCTCTTTAGCAAGCATGATATCCTCCAGGGAATGGTTCCTTCTGACAACATGACCAAAGGAGGTGAGATGATTTCTAGCCATTCTTGCTTCCAAGGTGCATTCCAGGACAGATTTGTTGGTTCTTTTAGCAGTCCATCATAATTTCCATTATTCTTCACCAACACCATAACTCAAAAGCATTACTCTTCTCCAGTCTTCCTTATTCTTTGTCCGGCTTTCATAGGCATATGAGACAATTGAAATACCATGGGTTGGGTCAGGTGCACCTCAGTCTTCAAGGAGATATTTTTGCTCTTCAGCACTTGAAAGATGTCCTTTGCAGCAGAATTTCCCAATGCAATAGGTCATCTGATGTCTTGACTACTGCTTCCATCAGTGTTGATTGTAAAAGCAAGTAATAAGAAGTCTCTGACCACTTCAGTTTTTCTCCATTTATCATTATACTGTTTATTGGTCCAGTTGTGAGGATTTTTGTTTTCTTTATACTGAGCTATAATCCATACTGCAGACTATAGTTTTCAATCTTCATATGTAAGTGCTTCATGTCATCCTCAATTTCAGCAAGCAAAGTGGTATCATCAGTGTATCACAGATTAATGAGTCTTTCTCCAATCCTGATGTCATGTTCTTCTTCATATAATCCAGCCTCTCGGATTATTTGCTCAGCATACAGATTGAATAAGTATGGTGACAGGCTACAACTTGACACATTCTCTTCTTGATTTTGAACCATGCAGTATTCCCTTGTTCTGTTTGAACAACAGCCTCCTGGTCTATACACAGGTTTTTCATGGACAAAACTAAGTGTTCTGGAATTCAGTTATTCTCAATGTTATTCATACTTTGTTATGATCCACACAATCAAATGCTTTTGCATTGTAAATAAAACAGAAATCAACATCATTCTGGTATTCTTTGCTTTCAACAAAGGTCCATTTGACATTAACAATGATATTCCTCACTCCACATCTTCTTCTGAGTCCAGCTTGCATTTCTGAAAGTTCTCTGTCAATATATTGCTGCCACCATATTTTAATTACCTTCAGCGAGATTTTACTTGCATGCAATGTTAATAATACTGTTTGATATTTTCCACATTTTGTGGGATCACCTTTCTTTGGAATGAGTATAAATATGGGTCTCTTTCAGTCAGTTGGCCAGGTAGCTGTCTTCTAGACCCTTTGGCATACACATTTGAGCACAGCATCCATTTGTTGAAATACCTCAATGGGTATTCTGTCAATTCCTGGAACCTTGTTTTTGCCAATTCCTTCAGTGCAGCTTTGACTTCTTCTTTCAGTATCATTGGTTTTTGATCACATGCCATCTCCTTAAATGGATGAACATTGACCAGTTCTTTTTGATATAGTGACTCTGTGTAGTCCTTCTATCTCCTTTGATGTTTCCTGCATCATTTAATATATTACCCATAGAATCTTTCAATATTGCAACTTGAGATTTAATTCTTTTCTTTATTCTGCTCAGCTTGAGAAATGCTGGATGTGTTCTTCCCTTTTCGTTTTCTAACTCTAGGTCTTTGCACATTTCATTATAATAATCAAATTTGTTTTCTTGTGCTGCTCTTTAAAATCTTTTGTTCACCTACTTTATCTTGTCATTTTTTTCTATTTTCTTTGGCTACTTTCCATTCAAGGGCAAGTTTCAAAGTCTCTTCTGACATTCATTTTGGTCTTTCCTTCCTTTCTTGTCTTTTCAATGATCTTTTGCTTTCTTCATGGATGATCTTGATATTGTCCTACGATATCTCTGGTTTTTGGTCTTAGTGTTCAGTGCATCAAATATACTTTTAGATGATCTCTAGATTCAGGATGGATATACTCAAGGTCATGTTTTGGCTCTTGTGGAATCCTTTTAATTGTCATCAGCTTCAACTTAAACTTGCATGTGAGTAGTTAATGGTCTGTTCCACAGTCAGCTCCTGGCCTTGTTTTGGATGAATATAACGACCTTCTCCATCACCTCTTGCCACAGATGTAGTCATTCTGATTCCTATGTATTCCATCTGGTGAAGTCCACATGTATAGCCACTGTCCTGGTTACCTAGTACTGCTCTGACAGGAATACACCACATATGGGATGGCTGAACAAATGAGTATATTCTCTCACAATTTGGAGGCTTTAAGTCCAAGTTTAAAGTGGCATGCTCTAGGGGCTGGGTGAAAGCCCCTCACCCTTGGGCTTTAGCTCAGCCTCTAGCTCCCAGACCACTGAAACTAGAGGCTTTTCTTCACTCAGACAGCTGCTGGCTGCTGAGGCTGCCAAGCCCAGTGTTGACAAGTAAAATGGCACAGCCCTGATGTTACCAAACCACACCACAGACCATTAATTCAAGTCCATTGTAAGTCTCAATGTCGTTAGAGCATTGCAGGCTGCTGAACAATGACAAGGGTAAGTACAGGGTCCAAGCATGCCATAAGCTAGAGACCATTCCCCAAGGCTTCTGCTTATATATAGGAAGGAGACCACATTTCCTAAGGCAGCAATTCAGCTGCTCACAGTAGATTCCACCATGAAGTTGATTACCAGTCTCATTAGGGGCATTCCACATCCAGCTGCCCAGACATTCAACCAGGCCCAGCCAAGTTGACACACTGAACTACCATAGCCACCATTTGTGTTGTTGAAAAAAGTTATTTGCAATTAATAAATTGTTGATTCTTCAAAATTCTATCATGTGATCTCCAGCACTATTTCTAACATCAAGGCCTATTTTCCAACTAGTGATTGTTCTTTGTTTCCAACTTTGGCATTGCAATCACCAGTGATAATTAGCAAATCTGGATTGCATGTTTGGTCAATTAAAGACTGCAGAAGTTGGTGAAATCTTCAATTTTCTCATTGTTGACTTTTTTGGATTGTGAGAAAATTTGAATAATATTAATATTAACTGGCCCTCATTGTAGGTATATGGATATTTTACTACTACTATCG
>NW_006922221.1:1130456-1143033 GCF_000298275.1 Orycteropus afer afer | reverse complement strand
GAAAGAGGGGGAGGCCTTCAACGAGATGGATTGATACGGTGGCTGCGATGATGCACTCAAGTATAGCAGGGATTGTGGGTCTGGCGCCGGATCGGGCAGTGTTTCATTCTGCTGTGCATGGTGTCGCTATGATTCGGAAATGACTCGACGGCACTTAACAACAACAACAACATCGGCATTGTACTTCAGGATAGATCTTGAAACATTCTTTATGTTGATGAATGGCACACCATTCCTCTTAATTTTTCATTCCTGTGTAGTAGGCTATATGTTTGCCTGATTTAAAATGGCCAAAACTGGTCCATTTTAGCTCACTAATGCCTAAGATATCAATCTTTATGTGTTCCATTTCATTTTTGACAACTTCCAATTTTCTTAGATTCACTATTCATACATTCCATGATCCAATTAATAATGGATGTTTGCAGCTACTTCTTCTCATTTTTAGTCTTGACACATCAGCAAATGGATGTGCCAAAAGCTTGACTCTGTCCACATCATTAAGTTTACCTCTACTCTAAAGAGGCAGGTCTTTCTAGTCATATTTTGAGTGTCTTCCAACCTGAGGGGCTCATTTTCTGGCACTATATCAGACAATGTTTCTGGGCTGTTCATAAAGTTTTTCATTAATATATCAGACAGTTTTTCACTGATATACATAAGGTTTCCCTCACCAATTCTTTGAGAAGTGGATGGCCACTTCCTTCATCCACGTCTGTCTTACTGTGGAAACTCCACTGAAACCTGTCCACTATGGGTAACCCAGCTGCCATTTGAAATACTGGTGACATAGCCTCCAACCTCATAGCAACACACAAGCCATCACAGTATGATAAACTGAAAAACAAGTTCTTCTCTCTTAGCTGTTTCAAACCATACTACTTCCACTTCCTTGCTTGCCCTACCTGTTCTGCCCCTCCAAAGCCAGACTCCTGCCACTTCCTGTCCTGGAGTGTAAGAGGGCTAAAAGTCAGAATTCATAGTGTTGGCTCTAGGGATTTGTTGAAGGCCTGTCCACATTGGTGTTAAGTTCTGCTTCTTTGTCCAGGAATATAGGAACAAGCTAGAGGTTTCTCGTTACTCAGGAAGCTGCAGGCTACTGAGGGTGATGAAGCCAAAGTCAGCAGGCAAATGGCACAATCTGAAGATCAGCAGGAAACATGACAGATCATTGGTACAAGTCCAGGAACAATCCTAAGATCAGCAGGCAACATGGCAGGCCACCGGTACAAGTTCAGGAACTGAAGATGAACACTTGGCAAAATACAGGATCCAAAAGGTACCAAAAGCTAGAGACTTTTCTCAAAACATCTTCTGATATATTGGAAGAAGGTTATACCCTGAAGGCAACTATTTAACTATTCTTAGAAGATTCCACCATGGAGGTGATTATAATCTCAGCATGAGGAATAACTACCTCCAGCAGCTGAGAACTGAAAACCATGGTCCAGCCAAGGTGACAAACAACCTAAACCACCACACCCACACAAGCACCACTAGAAAGAAATCTATAGACCACTGACCCTTGTGAATATAGATACCCCAAATCCTCATCAAAATACTAATAAACCTAATCAAATAGCACATTAAACTAATTAAATACCATGACCAAGTAGTATTTATCTCAGAAATGCAAGAGTGGTTAGACATTAGAACATTAACCAAAGTTAATACCTGTTGCCACTAATCAATTCTAACTCATATTTAATAATGTGTTTTAAAATAGAACTGAGCTTCACGAGTGTTCAATGTCTATAATATCACAGAATTAGGTTACCCGGCCTTTCTACCATGGGCTCATAGGGTGGAATTGTACTGTGTGCTTTCTGATTATTAGTTAAACACATATCATTTGCCATCAAGTACCAAATTAATGTAATACACTATATTAACAGGACAAAAGAAAAGCACCATATGATCATCTCAATCAGTGCAGAAAAAGCATTTGTTAAAATCCAATATAATTTCATTATAATAATTCCCAGAAACCTATAAATAAAATGAAAATCCCTCATTATATTAAAGGGAACTTAGAAAAACCCACAATAAGCATTATACTCAATGGAGACAGACTGAGAGCTTTCCTCTTGAGATCAGGATCAATATAAGTGTTTCAATTCTCTTCACTGCTATTCAGTATTTACTGGAAGCCCTGGCCAGAGCAATATGACAAGGAAAGAAGAGATATCTAAGTTAGGAGGAAATAAATAAGATTATCCCTATTCACAAATGACATGAACCTAAATATAGAAAATCCCAAATAACCCAGAAGAAAGACTGTCAGGGATAATAGAGGAATTCAGCAAAGTTGTTGGATACCAGATAAACAAAAAAGAAGCTGGGTTTCTATAAACCAATAATGAACTAGGTGAAAGGAAATTAAGAAAACAGTTTTATTCACAATATCATCTAAATACATAAAATACTTAGGAATAAATTTAAAAAAGGATTCAAAAGATCTACATAATGAAAATTATAAATCACTGCTAAAATAGATTGAAGAAGAGTTAAGTTAATGAAAAGATGTTCTGTGTTAGTGGATTGGAATAGTTAACATTGTTAAGATGTCAAAAAAAAAAAACCCAAAAAACTCTGGTAGCGTAAGGGTTAAAACATTCAACTTCTAACCCAAAAAGCTGGCAGTTTGAATCCACCAGCCTTTCCATTGTAGAAACATGGCATAGTCTGTTTCTATAAAGATCTACAGCATGGAAACCCTATGAGGCAGTTGTACTTTGTCCCTTAGGGTTGCTATGAATCAGAGATGAAAATAAACATGACTTTTTTTTTTTTTTTTTTGAGTTGTCAATACTACCCAAAACACTCTATAGATTCTATAGCATCCTGATCAAAATTCAAACAAACTTCTGTAAATAGAAAATCTGGTTCTCAAATTCATGTGGATTTGCAAGGGATGCAAAATAGTAAACACAATCTTTAAGATGAGTAACAAAAAAGGAAGACCCTTATTCTCAATTTCAAAACATACTATAAATCTACATTAATTAAGAGTCTGGTTTTCGGGTTCCAGTAAGATGGTGGAACAGGCAGACAGACTGTACAGACCATCTTCAACAAAGAAAAGGTGAACTAATTAACACAGATACAGAAGATAATCCTGGAGCCCTGAGATTTGAAGGGGAAGGCACAGAAGTGGATTAAACTCCAAATAGTAGAAGAATTTTCATGAACACACCAAAAAAGGAGACATAAAGAGCTTCATTCTGGCAATGATCCTGACAGCACAGACAGCTGGGTATTGCTGAGTGGTAATAGGACCTAAGAATTAACCTAAAAATCAGCCTTGCTAGCCATGTACTGCACAAAAGAATGCATTGGTAGTTGGCAAATATAAGGGAAAGCAGCAAAGAGGAAGGCGGGCTGAGCTGTGGACTTTTGCCTATCTGAAGGGTGCAGCTATTTTGAAAGTTTACAAGGGTTTGACCATTTTGGATATTTAAAGTGACAGTGTTCTCCCAGACTCCAGGGACTTATGAATAGGCTCCACTTGCCAGGAACCACAAGGACATTCCAGATGCCAATGACTGGAATGTTAACAGAGGTCTAAATACAACAATGTCACAATGTCTTGGAGACAACAGACCATCACACTGCACACAAAGAAGCAAGATAAAGTGGTAGAAACAAGGGAGCAGGATACAGACCCAGAACACATCCTTGAGGAAGAACTCATTGGAACTCCCTGATAAGGAATTTAAAAGAATCATATTTAGGTACCTTCAAAGGATTGAAAGACGACAGAGCAAGGAAAAAACTGACAAAATTAAGGAAAACACAGACAAAGCCCAAAACAATTTCAGAAGAAAATACAACAAAATGACAAAATAAATGAAAATTAGAAATGGTACAACATTTATAGATTGAAATCCAGAAGATTAATACTAAATTTTCAAAAATAGATAAAACATTGAGAGGGCAAAATAATAGAATTGAATCAATGGAAGAAAGAATTAATGAAATTGAAGACAAATATACCTGAATATTTCTTTGGAAAGGGATCAATCAGAAAAAACATCAAAACAAAATGAAGAAAGCCTAAGGTTCATGTGGGATAAGATCAAAAGGAATAACCTATGTTTAATTTGAATTCCAGAACAGGAAGAGAATAATAAAACCATTGACAAAATTGTCCAAGATTTGTCGGAAGAGAACTTCCCTGATATGTTTAAAGATGAGACTATATCCATTCAGGAAGTCCAATGAACCCCAAACAGGATAAACCCCAAAAGAAAATCACCATCAAACTCATCAAAACCAAAGACAAAGAAAGTTTCCTGAAAACAGCACAGGAAAAATGAAAAGTTACTTACAAAGGACAACCAATAAGAATACGTTCTGATTTCTCAGCAGAAACCATGCAAGCAAGAAGGCAATGGAATAGCATATTTTCTGGTTACCTAGTGCTGCTCTGACAAGAAATATACCACAAATGGAATGGTCTTAACAAACAGGACTTTATTATTACAATTTGGAGGCTTTAAATTAAGTCCAAGTTCAAAGTGCCAGGCTATAGGGGCTAGGTGAAAGCCCCTCAACCTGGGGGTCCAGTTCTACCTCCTGCTCCTGGCCCACTGGAGCTAGAGGAATTTCTTCACTCAGACAGCTGCTGGCTGCTGAGGCTGAGAAGCCCTAAAGTTAAAAATTAAAAAGGCACAGTCCCAACATTACCAACCCACACAGTAGGCCATTAATTTAAACCTATTTGTAAGTCCCAAGGTCAGCAGAGCATAGAAGGCTGCTGAGCAACAACACAGCTACAAGCAGGGTCCAAGCATCCCATAGGCTAGAGACCATTCCCAAGGCTTCTCCTCATATACAGGAAGCAGACCATATCCCAAAGGCAACTACTCAGCTGCTTGTGGTAGATCCCACCTTGGAGTTGATTGCCAGTCTCATCATGGGGAATAACTACCACCAGCTGCCCAGCCACTCAACCAGGCACAGCCACATTGACACACAAATATAACTGCCACAGTATATATAAAACCCTGAAAGAGAAGAATTTCCAACCAAGAAATTACCAACAAAATTATCCCTCAAATATGATGGTGAAGTTAAGAGATTTCTAGAAAAGCAGAAATTAAGGGAATTTGTTCAAACTTGACCAACCTTACAAAAGATACTAAAGGGTGTCCTTTGACCAGAGAACCAAAAACAGCTAAAAACCATTAATACACAAAATGATATGACCTGGAAACCAACACAGCTACAGATGTATCCAAAGTAAAATAAGTTTACAAGATTGCAAACATGGAATCAGAGACATCAATTGGCAAATTAGGGCAATCACAAACTAAAAAGAGAGGAAAATAGTGTAGTTACAGAACTGCTATATGGTGGAGAAGTCAAGAAAGCTGCAAGATAGAATGGACAGTTTTAAACTTGGGGAGAAAATTATAAATCACAAGGTAACCTCAAAGAAAAATAATAAACATTCACATCACAATAAAAAAGTAGACAAGCACAAATATTTAGAAAATATTAAACCTATATTAAGGAGCTCTGATAGTGTAATGCCTAAGGCACTGGACTGCTAACCAGAAGGCTTGCGGTTTAAGCCCACCAGCCACTCCTCAGAAGGAAGGTTGGGCAATCTACTGCCGTAGTGATGCTGCCTCTGAAACCCAAGAAAGGGTCGCTATGAGTCGAGTCCAACTCTACGGCACATAACAACAACAACAAACCTATATTAACAAAGGAAATGATAACATGATCCATAAACATAATGAGCTCAGCACATAAAATTATATGGAACAAAGGAACCAGGAATACCCCGAAAACATACATAACAAAATGACAGCAACCGATATTCTTTTGGATAATTACACTGAATGTTAATGGATTAAAGGCACCAATCAAGAGACAGAAAGTTTCAGACTGGATAAGAAAACATAAGCCAATTAAAAAATTGGAAGGGAGGAATGTGCACAAGACCATGTGCAGAGTTGGCAGACAATATTTCTACTAGTGTATTGGTATGTTCTGTAAGAATTCCCAGGTATATAGTAGAGCTGACCTTCAACGAGATGGATTGACACGGTGGCTGCAATGATGGGCTCAAGTATAGCAGGGATTGTGGGGCTGGCGCGGGATCGGGCAATGTTTTGTTCTGCTGTGCATGGGGTCACTATGAGTCGGAAACGACTCGATGGCACTTAACAACTTAACAAGTAGAGCTGACAAGGGACAACTTTGTAGTCACTTCTTGGCCACAGCCAGCTTTCCAGAGAGAGCAAGTAGTTGAACCTGTGGGCTCGGAACCATAATCGCAGGGGACATCAAGCTCAATTGACATAATATAGTACACAAAACATTGTTCCACATCCTACTTTGGCAAGTAGTGACTGGGATCATAAAGGCTTGAAAGCAGCCATTTAGATGCAATATTGGGTCTCTCCTAGTCCAGAGCAAAAAAGAATGAAGAAAACCAAAGATTCTTAGAAACAATTAGTCCAAGTGATTGCTACACCATGTGATCTTCAGCCTATATGACTATGAGACCAGAAGAACTAGATGGTGCCCGGCTACCACTGTCAACCACTTTAAGGGGGATCTATGTAAGAGATCCTGGATAGAGTGGGAAAACAATGTGGAACAAAACTCAAAATATTTTGGAAAAGAAAAAAAAAAAAAAAAGGATGAATTTTGCTTGTTTGATAGAGCCTGATGGAACAACTGAGACTATGGTCCCTAGCTGCCTGTCAGAATTGAACCCAATCCTGTGGCTTCTAGCCAAACAAAACACAAGCATATGAGGTGAACATTTATACTAGGTAGATACACTCCTTGGAGAGAACAATCATAGGAGAATAGAAGGGCTGTGTATGCACAGGGAGACAGCTCAAGGAGCAAGAGTTGCTTGGAGGGATGGACACAGGGAAGAGGTAATGAACAGGAGGAAGTGGGAAGGGAGTTGTTGCATTGTGGTAAATTGTAGTCAATGTCATGAGACAAAGTGTATGTGAACTCCTGTATGGAAAGTGTATTTGCTCTGTAAACTTTCACCCAAATCACACACACACACACATGCACACACACATGCACACACACAAGCACAAGAAGTCTGGTTCTTGTATAATAATAGATATGTAGACAAACAGAATAAAATTGAGAGTCCATAAATACACTTATCATCTAATTCATTATCCAATATATCACATTTATGACAATAATAAAAAATCTATTTTTGAATATTCTGCAGATTCACAACACAGCACACAATAGGGAGCATACCTTCTTCAAGAGGGATCTCTGAGTTGTCTATGAAAAGCTGGAATTCTCTGTCCCACACCCTCTTTACCTTCCTTCCAAGAGGAGCACCATATTCAGCTGCCACATGGGGCTGTCCATGGCCATTGCCTCCAGATACATGTGCAGGTGGCACTGAGCCAGCACTGGCCCATCTCTCCTGGGTATCCAGCTCCTATGTGGCTGAAAATGAAGATGACATGAAGTGTATTCTGATGAAGATTAAAGACTACAGTCTGCAGTATGGATAATTCAACATAAAGAAAATGAACATCCTCATAACTGGACCTATGAGCAGCATCATGATAAATGGATAAAAGACTGAAGTTGTCAAAGATTTCTTATTACTTGGTTCCACAAATCTGCAAAAAAAAAAAAAAAAATTCTTTAAAGTGTTGAAGAGCAAAGATATATCCTTTATGACCAAGGTAAGCATAACCAAAGCCATGGCATTTTCTATCACTTCATATGGATGTGAAAGGTGGACAATGAATAAGGAAGAGCAAAGAAGAGTTGATACTTTTGAGTTGTATTGGTGAAGAATACTGAAAATACCATGGACTGCCAGAAGAAGTAACAGATGTGTCCTGAAAGAAATGTAACCAGAATGCTCCTTGGAAGAGAGAATGGCTAGACTTCATCTCACCTACTTTGGTCATGTTGTCAGAAGGGACCATTCTCTGGAGAAGGATATCTTGCTTGGTAAAGTGGAGGGTCAACCAAAGAGGGGAAGGCCCTCAATGAGATAGATTGACACAGTGGCTGCAATGATGGGCTCAGGTATAGCAAGGATTGTGAGGCTGGCACAGGACTAGGCAGTGTTTCCTTCTTTTGTACATAGGTTTGCTGTGAGTCAGAGACAACTCAGTGACACCTCACAACAATGAAGTAGGCTGAGGACTTGCAGCTCAGAATTGCAGTGAAGTCAGAAAAGAGGAAAGAAAAATGCATTAAAGAGGGTGTGAAGAAGACATATGTGTGAGTTTAGTCACATCCCAAAGTGAGCTGAACTGGTCTTAATGCCTCTGCCTTGCTGGGGATAGCAATCATTAAGCCTTGGTGACTGTCCAGGCCCTGAGGGCATAGTAGACACTGGGATCCTGAATAAAGGGCTGGTAGCAGTGGGAATGGAGTCCTGGAGGTAACTCCATGAGAGAAGCTCTGATCCAGCACAGGAAGAAGGTGAAGTGGTTAAGCTGTGGGCCCTCCAGTCACACAGCCTGGCTTCATACAGCTCCTTTTCCACAGAGGAATGATCCATGGCTGGACTCGTCATAGCACTGAACACATCCCTAAACCCCAGCTTCTACTGTTTCTATGATCACATTTGATAAGTAAAAAAAAAAAAAAATAAGAAATTGCATGATCTGAAAATAATGGAAAATAATCTCCCATTTTCATACAACATTGATATTTACCTAAAGACCTGGCTGGCCTTTGGTACCTAACTATGTAGATAAGTGAGGAGTGGATATGAAGTCCTGCCTATGTCTTTAGTCAACTGATTTTTTGCAAGGGTGGCAAACCCTTTCAATGGCAAAAGAATAATCTCTTTAATAAATGGTGCTGCACAACTGAATTTCCACATACAAAGAACAAACTTGGACTTATACTTAACACCATATATAAAAATTAATTCAAAATGAATTAAGCAACTACATGTAAGAAGTAAGACCACAAGACTCTTTGATGACAAGATAGAAGTATTTCTTTGGAATTCTTTAACAATGAATTCATAATTAATGTCATCAAAAGAACAAACAAATAAAAAGGAAAAATAGATAAATTAAACCTCATCAAAATTAAGAACTTTCATTCAACAAAGGGCTTAAACAACAAAGTGGAGAGACAACCTAAAGATTGGGTTTTTTGGGGAAGAGTATATTAAGTAAGGGATTAAGATCCAGAATATATAAATAGCTTCAATAACTATCAACAAAAAGACAAACAACCCAATCAAAAAAATGACAAAGGTTTGAATAGGCATTTCATGAGAGAACTAAAAATGGCCATTGATCACATAAAATTATTCTTAACATCATTAGCCGTAGTAGAATATAAATAGGAACCACAATGAGATACCATTTCATACCTACCAGCTTGGTTAAGATCAAAAACATGGGAAACAACAAATGTTGGCTAGAATGTGGGGAAACTGGAGCCCTCCTCCATTACTGATAAGAATCAAAAATTGTACAGCTGTTCTGAAAAACAGTTTATTATTAACTTACTAAGTTAAATATGAAACTACCATCGAAGCCAAGGAACCAAACACACTGCCATCAAGGCCATTCCAAGTCATAGCAACTCCCTTTGGGTTTCCAAGGTGGTAAATCTTTACTGTAGCAGATTGCCCAGTTTTTCTTCTGAGGAACAGACGGTGAGTTTGAACCACCAATCCTCTGGTTAGCAAACAAAAGCAGTATGCCACCAAAGCTCCTTTGAAACTACCATATGACCTAGCAATTCCATTTCTATGCATATAATGGAGACTTGAAAACAGCAATAAAACAGACAAACGTGTACCAATGTTCACTGTAGCACCTTTGACAATAGCAAAGAGGCAGGAAAAACTTAAATGTAAATCAATAGATGAATAGTTAAAATATGATGTATCACTTTCAGCTTAAAGAGAAAGTTGGAGGTCATTGAATAAAAGAAGACCCTTACTGAGGTGCATTGATGCAGAGGCTTTAACAGTGAGATCAAATAGCCAGCCAATGTTTATGTCTGTTGTACAGAGTGTCACCATGAGTCAGAAACAGCAAAGAGAATCAAAGGCCTAATACATGCTCTAACCAGATGAACCTTAAAAACATAATAATGACAGAAATAAATCAATCACAAAAGGACAAATATTGTAAGATCCCATTTAAATGAAATATTTAGAATAGGCAAATAGACTAAACTTCATAAGTGGTTTCCAGGTTCAGGAATGAGGAGCAATGTAGGATTCATTGTTTAGAAAGCAATGACTAACTGTTGATGGTGATGGAAAATTTGGCAACTGGTACTGATGATAATTGTACAGCATATTTAATGTAATTGGTGCCACTGAACTGTACATGCAAAAAATGTTAAAATAATAATAATAATAAAGAAACAGACATCCATAGTTTTGTTTGAAATATCATTCTCTCTTGACTGAATCAGAGATAACTTGAGTTTACTAAATTCTACTATGTATATTACATATTTTAGACTTTTTTCTTGAACAATTTTGTCAATGGAAGGGATTTTCTGGGAATCACCTTAATTCCTCTAGAGATTTTATCAATGAGTTTGATAGTTTTCCATTTGATTTTATTCTCCTGCAAGACAGGGTTTTAATTAGTGCTTTTGTTCCCAACATTTCTCATTTTGATCTCTTTAGGGCTGAGAAGCAATTGCCTCTTCAACATAAAACTTTCCATATTTTTAAAACTGTCTCTCTGCCCTTCTTCATTCTTCCTTAACTACTTCATTATTTAGAGAAATAATTTCTTAACTGCAATATCACATGCCATCAATAGCATACAACATAGGCTGCGATCATTCTGAAGTCTAATTTCTTTTGCAAATGGTATTATCTATGTAATAAAACTCTAAATTATCTCAGGTGATCACTTTTCCAACTGTTTTTACCACTGCATAACCTTAATCTGAAATCTTCCGTTTTCTTAAATGAAATATCATCCTTTAAACAGTGACATACATTTATGTTGATTTGTTTGTTTTATTACAGCACCATCCTACTTCTACCTCTGAACTCTGCATCATTCAGGGAAGATGAGGTTGTATTCTGGTAAGAATCAATCTCACAATCATGTAGGTGCAAATAATGAATATTTATATTTTGTTCATTCTACTTCTCCAGTGTAAGTTAGTGGCTCTATTAATTAACTCTTGGAGACTAAGGCTGGAAGGAGACAAATTTGAATAATGGTGGTGCTATAGTACACATAGACGTGTGGAAGGTCTCAGACTGGAATTAAATGTTTTGCATAAAAATGACAACCAACATATTTTCTCACAAGGATTTGGCCTTACTCACTCTCAAATGGGGCAAGAATTTAAATCTCCTTTGAGCAAAGAAACAGGGAGAACTGAAGTATCTGTTGAGGTGAACTAATGACTATCAGTGCATTCTGTGATGGTCATGGATTCAAAGATCAAATACAGGATTTTGAAATATCATTGTAATGTGGGTAATATAGATACTAAATATAAAACACTTGCTTGCAACTGAAAGTTCTCTAACTAAAAAAGTATAAACCGTGAAATCAGAAAAACATATAGCTACCAAATCCATGTAACATTTACAGTTAGATGACAAGTTAAAAGGTTCCTGTGGAGAGAAAATTCAGTGCTCCAATAGATTATGTGGTACTTTCACATTTAGATAATACAGACAACTCTGCTAGTAACTGAATAGTGATCTTTTCCATAAAATTAACACTTTACCATTATTGCTGAAACAGAAAGCACAAATGCATAAGGGTGTTGGTCCAGACAGATACTGCCAGTATGACACTGGTCCAGGCTGAAGTAAATACCAGTGAAATTGTAATTGAACAGATTATATATAGTTGTGCAAGATAGGTTATACAGTTTTTGATATTATGTTTTAACAGTTGTTGATTCCTTTGGCACAATATCTTGTTCCTTTTGCTCAATTTATACTTAAAGCATTAAATCAATTCAATACAAAAATTCTTGTTTGTCTCTGAGTTTAGGCTGGTGACTAAAAAGGTATACCAATAAATTAAACACTCAAGTAATTTTAAGATTAGTGTTGGGGAGAAGAGAAACACAACAAATATGCTATTACTGTATAGTATAGGCTGTTGTTGTAAGGTGTCATTGAGTCATCTCCAGCTCATAGCAACCCTATGCACAGCAGAATGAAACATTTCATGGTCCTATGCTGCTCCATGATGCTTGCTGTACCTGAGCCCATCATTGTAGCCATTATTTCAATCCACCTTGTTGAGGGCCTTCCCCTTTTTTGTTGATGCTCCACTTTAGCAAGCATGGTAGCCTTCTCCAGGGAATGGTCCCTTCTTAAAACATGAGCCAAGTATGATAAATTATGGATAACAATGAGAAAAACAGGAATTTCATAACACTTAATTGTATTCATGAGGAACCTGTACACAGATCAGAAAGCTGTTGTTGGAACAGAGCAAGGAGACACTGCATGGTTTAAAATCAAGGAGGGAGTGCATAAGGGTTGTATCCTTTCACCATACTTATTCAATCTGTATACTGAGAAAATAATCTAAGAAGATGGACTATATGAAGAAGATCATGGCATCAGGATTGGAAG
>NW_006922221.1:1121724-1129641 GCF_000298275.1 Orycteropus afer afer | reverse complement strand
TCCTTATATTATATATAGAGATATAAATATGTATCTCTCTATATAGAGATAATATATCTATATATCTATATCTATATATATCTAGATATTTGTGGTTGTTGTTGTTGTTATTTGCTGTTGATTCGGCCCCGACTCATAGCGGCCCCTCCTTGGGTTTCCGAGGCAGCATCACTCAGGAAGTAGGATTGCCCAACCTTCCTTCTGAGGAGTGGCTATATACATAATTATTTTTTTTTTAAATTTTCATTTGTATGAAAGTTTACAGACCCAATGAATCAGTTTTCATTCAACAATTCATACAAATTTTGTGTTGTGACATTGGTTGCAACTCCCATAACCTAATAGCACTCTTCCCATTTATACTCTATTGTCATTCTTAGTTTCTAACCCTTCCAGCTTTATGAACTTTATCCTGGGAAATGTGACCTTTTTGATCTCATATAGTTGATTGTTCTAAGAAGTGCATACCTCTTGGTGTTATGTTCACTTATAGGTCTCTTTCTTGTTTGGCTGAAAGTTGAGCCACAGAGGGTAAATACCAGTACCAGGCTTGAAGGATGTCTAAGGACCATAGTTTCAAGAGTCCCACCAGTCTCTATCAGATCAGCAAGACTGGGCTTTTTTTTTTTTTTTTTTGGACTTTTGTTCCACATTTTTCTTCCACTCTATCCAGGAACTCCCTTTCAGAGCAGTTAGCAGTGGTAACCGGGCAATATCTAATTCTTCTTGTTCCATGGCTGTGGAGGTTTGGGTTCATGTGGTTCATTAGTCCTTTGATTTTCTGTACTTTTCTTTGCTCTGCTTAAGAAAATAGTAATAGTTTCACTTTAGATGGCCACTACAAGCTTTGAAGTTCCCAGTCTTAAAAAACCTAGTCATCAAATAGGATACAGAATGCTCTCTGTGTGGACTGTTATGTCAATTTACCTTGGTGTCCCCTGAGACCCCAAGACCAGTGATTCATTCATTCAAGATGTTTGGTATGGCTAAGAATTTTTCAGAACTTTACTCCCTTTTTAAGGTGTCTTGTGCCACTACAACAGAAATACCACAAGTGAATGGCTTTAACAAACAGAAGTTTCTCATGTCACAGTTTAGGAAGCTAGAAGTCTGAATTCAGGGCATCAGCTCTAGAGAAAGACTTTCTCTCTTTTGGCTCTAGGGGAAGGTCCTTGTTTCTTTTCCCCATATGTGCATTTAGCATCCCATGGATATGTCCATGTCTTCACATCAATATATCCCTGGGTCTAGGAAGGTAACAGCGCAGGGACCTGGGGTCCCAAAAGATGCACCCTACTCCTGCCTCTTCTTTTTTTGGTGGTACTGATGTCCCTCTTCTGCCTTACTTGTTTGAACTCCTATATATCTCCAAAAGAATGACCCTTGGTGGCATACTGAGTAAGACATTTGGCTGCTAACCAGAAGGTTGGGAGTTCAAAACCACCGGCTGTTCTGTTGGAGGAAGATGAGGAAACCTACCTCTGTAAATATTTACAGCCTTGGAAAACTAATGGGGTCACTATGAGTCAGAACTGCCTCAATGGCATTTAGTCTATATATATATTTGTTGTTGTTGTTGTTGTGTGCTGTCGAGTCAAACCCGACTCATAGCGACCCCTCCTTGGGTTTCCGAGGCAGTATCACTACGGAAGTAGGATTGCCCAACCTTCCTTCCGAGGAGTGGCTGGTGGATTTGAACCGCCAGCCATCTGGTTAGCAGGCAAATGTCTTAGCCACTATGCTACCAGAGCTCCCATATATATATACATGTATATTATATATAAAGAGGTTGACTCAAGATACAACCTGATCCTGTATATTGCATCCTGCCTTATTAATATAACTGCCACTAAGCCTGCCTCATCAACATCATAGAAGTTAGTATTTACATAAGTGAATTACATCAGACATGGAATGGAGAGTAATTGCATAATACTGCAAATCATGTGGGCGTTCTGGTAGCAAAATGTCTAAGGCACTGATTGCTAACCAGAAGGCTGGTCTTTCAAATCCACCAGCAACTCCTCAGAAGGAAGGTTAGGCAATCTACTTCCTTAGTGATACTGCCTTGGAAACCCAAGGAGGGGTCACTATGAGTCGGGTCCAACTCGACGGCAGATAACAACAACAACAAATCATATCCTATCTAAATTGACACATATTTTGGTGGACTCAATTCAACCCATAACATTCTACTTTTTGCTCATCAAAAATTTATTTATGCTACATATATCAAACAATCACCCATTATATCATCCCCAAAGTCTTAAATCAATACCAACTCAAAAGTCCATCCTAGGGCAAAATTCTTCTTCATTTCTGAATATAGAATACAAATTGTCTGCTTCCAAAATCCAATGGTGGCACAGCCAAAAAAGGGGTATTTCCATGTAAATGGAAGGCAAAAAGAGATTACCAGGTACCGAGCAAATTGAAAATGCAGGAGAACAATTTACATTAGCTCTCAAAGCTTGAAAATAATCTTCTGGTCTCTGACATCATCTAGGCAATGGGTTTGCCCCCAGACTCTGGGAACTGGCCGTGCTTTATGGATTCTGGGTGGAGACTCTTTGACCCTGGGCTTCAGCTCTGCCTTCCAACCACACTGGAGTGTCAACTCTGCTACTTCAGCTTTGGGCAACCCCATTCTCCTAGGCCAAATGAGTGGTGATTCCACATCCTTGGCCCCAGCAGGCACTATTCTTCTGGCCCTTGTGTATGTCAGCCCTGCCTCCTTAACTTTGGATGGTGGCTCTAGCCCTGTTCCCCAGCACTTGACAATAGCAGCTCCACATTTCAAAACTGAGTGGGTGAAGATCTGACTCTTTGAACCCTCAGAGTCTGTGGTCCCACCCTCAGTAACCCTAGAGGCCATGGTCCTATACTTTAAACCCCAGAGTTTGTAGCCCTACCCTGCAAGACTAAGGCAGCTCTATTTCCTAAAATCCTTATTTCTTCAGATTATACTTATTGGTTCCTTGGTCTTTCAAGGAAGCCAGGCTTGCCTCTAAGCTGCTCTAGCAAGTAGTAGAAAGCTCTTTAGCTGTGGTGACTACTGCCCTAAGGCCCACTACATACTCCACCAGTAAGTCTTGGCCTGATGGTGCTTGTCTCTCTCTCTCCTTTATAGATCAGCAAGTCTTACTCCACCAACAAATGCCTGGAGGGACTTAATTCAATCAGGAAGTCTTCTGCCCAAAAGCACTCATTTCCCTTGCTCTGTGGGTTGGCCCCCACTTGTCTCTTGCTGGTCTCCTGGCTCTGCTGCTGCTGTTTCTCTGCCTCTGCCTCTACTCCTTGTCGTCTTTGTCACATTACAGATCTCCTCTCTTCCTTCTGAGACCTCACAGGAATTGCCTTTGATGGCTATAATTCCACCAAAAGTCTCTTCAAGGCAATCTAGGCTATTTCTTTTAGGTGCCTTAAAATTTTTCTAACATATACTCATTATCCAATTCCAAAACTACTTGTATATTTTAAGTATCTGTTAGAGCAGCAATATATTCCAGGTACCAAACTCTGTCATAGTCAGCTAGTGCTGCTACAAAAGAAAATCTCCAATTGGATGGCTTTAACAAACAGAAATTTATTCTCTCACAGGTAAGGAAGCGAGAAATCTGAATTCAGAGCATCAGCTCTAAGGGGAAGTTTTCTCTCTATAGGTTCTGGGGAAAGGTCCTTGTCTCCTTTCACCATCTGTGAGTTTAGGATCCCATGGAGTTCCCTCTGTGCCTTGGCATCAATATTCCCTCAGGTCTAGGAAGTTCACAGTGCAGGGACCTGGAGTCCAAAGGATAAACGTCACTCCTGGCTCTTTGCCTTGTTGGTTCTGATGCCCCTCTCCTTGTTTAATCCCTTCTGTATCTCAAATTGTAGATTGCCTCATCTTCCTTCCCAGGAGTGACTGGTGGGTTTGAACCACAAGCCTTCTGATTAGCGGTCAAGTGCCTTAGGCACTACGCTACCAGAGCTCAGGATTGGAGGAAGAATCATTAACAACCTGAGATATGCAGACGATACAACTTTGCTTGCTGAAAGTGAGGATGACTTAAGGCACCTACTGATGAAGGTTGAAGAATACAGTCTGCAGTATGGATTACGTCTCAATATAAAGAAATCAAAAATCCTCACAACTGGACCAAAGAGCAACATCACAATAAATGGAGAGAAGATTGAGGTTGTCAAGGAATTCACGTTGCTTGGTTCTACAATCAATGCCAACAGAAGCAGCAGTCAGGACATTAGACAATGTGTAGCATTGGGAAAGTCAACTGTGAAGGAACTGTTTCAAGTGCTGAGGAGCAAGAATATCTCCTTGAGGACTAAGGTGCACTTGACACAAGCCATGATATTTCCAATCACCTCGTATGCATGTGAGAGCTGGACAATGAATAAGGAAGACCGAAGAAGAGTTGATGCTTTTGAGTTGTGGTGCTGGCGAAGAATGCTGAAAGTACCGTGGACTGCTAAAAGAACTAACAGATCTGTCTTGGAGGAAGTGCAGTCAGAATGCTCCTTGGAAGCAAGAATGGCCAGACTTCGTCTCACCTATTTTGGTCATGTTGTAAGAAGGGACCATTCCCTGGAGAAGGATGTCATGCTTGGTAGGGTGGAGGGTCGACGAAAAAGGGAGAGGCCTTCAACGAGATGGATTGATATGGTGGCTGCAATGGTGAGCTCAAGTATAGCAGGGGCTGGCGTGGGATCGGGCAGTGTTTCATTCTGCTGTGCATGGGGTTGCTATGAGTCGGAAACAACTTAACGGCACTTAACAACAATATCTCAAAAGCACCAGTCATCTGTCAGTTTGCCATACTGTGGTAGCTTGCATGTTGCTGTGAGGCTGGAGGATATGCCACCAGTATTTCAAATTCCATCAGGGTCACCCATGGTGGACAGGTTTCAAAGGAGCATCCAGAATAAGACAGATTGGGAAGAATGAAGAGGCCCTCCACTTCTCAAAGAAAAGATAATTGAAAACGTTATGAATAGCAGTGAAACACTGTCTGAAATATTACTGGAAAATATATAAATAGCCTTCAAACATTATCTGATATAGTACCTGATGATGAGCCCCTCAGGTTGGAAGGTGTTCAAAATATGACTGTGGAAGAGGTGCCTCCTCAGGTTAGAGCCAGCCTTAATGAATAAAACTTTTGGGACCTGCATATCCTGATGTGGCACAACTCAAAATAGGAAAAAGAAGCTGCAAATATCCATTAATAATTGGAACACAAAATGTACGAAGTATGAATCTAGAAAAATTGGAAGTTATCAAAAATGAAATAAAACACATGATGATCAATATCCTAGGTATTGTTGCTGTTGTTGTTATGTGCCATCAAGTCAGGCTCAACTCATAGCGACCCCTCCTTGGGTTTTCAAGGCAATATCACTAGGGAAGTAGGTTGTCCCATCTTCCTTCCAAGGAGTGGCTGGTGGGTTTGAACTGCCAGCCTTCTGATTAGCAGTCAAGTGCCTTAGGCACTACGCTACCAGAGTTCCTGTCCTAGGTATTAGTAAGGTAAAATGGACTGGTTTTGGCAATTTTGAATCAGAAAACCATATGATCTACTATGCTGGGAATGACAAATTAAAGAAGAATGGCATAGCATTCATCTCACAAAGAATGTTTCAAGATCTGTCCTGAAGTGCAACGCTGTCAGTGATATGGTAATATCCATATGCCTACAAGGAAGATAATTAAATAGTACTATTATTCAAATTTGCACGAATCACCAAAGCTAAAGATGAGGAAATTGAAGATTTTTACTGAATTCTGCACTTTGAAATTGAACAAACATTCAATAAGGATGTGTTGATTATCACTGGTGATTGGAATGCAAAAGTTGGAAACAAAGAAGAATCACAGGTGTGTGGGAAATGTGGCCTTGATGATAGAAATAACACTGGAGATTGCATGCTAGAATTATGCAAGACTAATAACTTATTTATTACAAATACCTTTTTTCAACAACATAAACTGTAGCTATACATGTGGACTTTGCCAGATGGAATACACAGGAATCAGATTGACTACATCTGTGGAAAGAGGCAATGGAGAAGCTCAGTATCTTCAGCTAAAACAAGAATAGGATCTGATTGTAACTATTCCATCAACTGCTCATATGCAATTTCAAGTTGAACCTGAAGACAATTAAAACAAGTTCATGAAATTCAAAATATGACCTTGGTTATATCTCTTCTGAATTTAGATATTGTCTAAATAGATTTGATACATTGAACACCAATGACTGAAAACCAGATGAGTTGTGGAATGACATCAAGAACATCAACTATGAAGAAAGCAAAAGGTCATTAAAACAAGAGGAAAGGAAGGAAAGACCACAATGGATGTGAGAAGAGACTCTGAAACTTGCCCTTGAATGGAGAGTAGCTAAAGCAAATGGAAGAAATCACAAGATAAATGAGGAAAGTTATCTCTTTGAAGACTAAGACATGCCTAACCAAAGTTATTGTATTTTCAATTGTCCCATATGCATGTGAAAGCTGGACAATGAATAACCACAAAGCAACCATTGCTGTGGAGTCAGATCCCACCCATAGCGACCCCTCCTTGATTTTCTGAAGCAGTATCACTAGAGAAGTACATTGCCCAACCTTCCTTCCAGGAAGTGGCTGGTGGATTTGAAACACCAACCTTCTGGTTAGCAGTCAACTGCTTTAGGCACTATGTTACCAGAGCTGATACTTTTGAGTGTTGGAGAAGAATACTGAAAGTACTATGGACTTGCAGAAAAAACTAACATGTCTCTCCTGGAAGAAGTGCACCCAGAATACTCCTTGGAAGCAAGAGTGGCCAGACTTTGTCTTCCCTACTTTGGCCATGTTCTCAGATGTGACCATTCCCTGGAGAAGAATATTGTGCTTGGGAAAGTGGAGATTCAACGAAAAGGAGGAAGACCCTCAACAAGATGTATTAACACATGGCTGCAACAATGGGCTTAGTTGTAGCAAGGAATCTGAGGCTCACACAGGACTGAACAGTGGTTCGTTCTGTTGTACACAGGGTAATTATGAGTTGGAACTTTCTCAGCATCATCTAACAACAACATATCTCAAAAGAGATCGACTCAAGACACAACTTAATCCTGCAGATTGCATCCTGTCTCATTAACATAACTGCCATAGATCCTACCTCATTAACTTCATAGTAGTTAGAATTTACAACACATAGTACAATTACATCTGATTACAAAATGAAGGATAATTATATAATGTTGAAAATCATGGCCTTGTTGGGTTGACACAAATTTTGGGGTGACCCATAACACCCCCTCTGTATGCTCTACTATATTCATGGATATATGATCAGCACATATAGGTGCATATGTAGAAATATCCTCTGTCAAATTTATGTATATTCATGAGTGTAGTTCTATTCATTTTCCCTTACCTGTTCACCTTGTGTTTCTATCCATGTATTCACTAGGAGATTATTGTTTTTACTGTTATTGCAGGTTTTGTATGTGATAGAATTTTACCACAGCTGCCTTTACCTGTTGAGCTCCATCCAGTGAGTTCCTTTGCCCTGATCAATTTCTGCTTTCCTCTCCCTTATTGTATATTCCTGTTGCCTTTACTCAAGTTAATACATGACACCCTCTAATTAGTGGATTATACCCCCCTCATCTCACACCACTGGTAAACTTCAAAGAATGTTTCTTTCTGTGAATAAAACTTTTCTTGATTTTTTTTTTTTTTATTGTGATTTGGAAGAAGATTTATAGAGCAGATTCACTTTCCCTAGAGAAGTTCACCTACACTTTGTCTCATGTCATTGACAACAGTTTACCACAATGCAACAGCTCCCCTTTCACTCCCTCCCCGTCATCACCTCTTCCCAGTATCCATCTCTCCATGCAATCCTGCCCCCTGAGCTGTCTCCCTGTGCAT
>NW_006922221.1:1120469-1121611 GCF_000298275.1 Orycteropus afer afer | reverse complement strand
ACATTGTTCTCCCTCTCTATCAAGGATCTCCTACATAGATCCCCTTCCAAGTGGATGACAGTGGTAGCTGGGTACCATCTAGTTCTTCTGGTCTCATTGTCATATAGGCTGCAGATCAGATGGTATACCAATCACTAGGACTAATTGTTTCCATGAATTTTCTTCATTTTTCTTTGTTCTGGATGAGGAGAGACCCATCTTTGCCTCTAGATGGCAGCTTCCTAGATTTTAAGATCCCAGTAGCTACTCACCAAAATAGGAGGTGGAACAATGTTTTGTATAGTACGTTATGCCAATTGAGCTCGATGTCCCCTGCAACTATGGTCCCAAGCCCGCAGTTTCAACTACTCAGTCCCTCTGGGTAGCTGGATGTGAGCAAGCAGTGACAACAACCTTGCCCCTTGTCAGCTCTACTATACACCTGGGAATTCTGATCATTCACATACACTTATAGGACCACTGTCTGCAAACCCTATACATGTTCTTGGATACACTCCCCATTTCATAGACATACCTAATAGTTCAGCCTGTCCACCCATCTATCCACCCATTACCCATGCTTGCCTTCATTGACAACGTAGTACTGTATGCACAAAAGGGTCCATCTTTGTTGTCTGTACCTCCCATGTACCTCTCTATGTCTTTCTCATCCTCAATGCTGCCATATTGGTCACTCACATTTGGTCCATTGCCCTTCTCTTCACCCAAATCAATACTTATCTCTATATATCTAACAGCATTCCCTCCCCTTCCAACCCACCCCTGGTAACCAACAAAGAAAATTTCCTTCTATAGATAAAACATTCCTTAACTTTTACAATAACGGACTAATACAATATTTGCCCTTTTGTGATTTACTTATTTTACTCAGCATATTGTCTTCCAAGATCATTCACGTTATGCGATGTCTTGCAATCCTACATTATTCTTTAGCAATGCATAATATTCCATTGTGTGTATGTACTATAATTTGGTTATCCATTCCTCAGTTGATGGACACCTAGGTTGTTTCCATGTTTTGGCTATTGTAAATAGTGCTGCGATTAACATGGGTGTGCATATATCTGTTCTTGTCATGGCTCTCACTTCTTTAGGGTATATACCCAGTAATGGAATGGCTGGGTCAAATGGTATTTCTAATT
>NW_006922221.1:1092246-1095405 GCF_000298275.1 Orycteropus afer afer | reverse complement strand
CTTCAAGGCTCAGGGGTCCAGGATTATCTTCTGTGTCTGTGTTAATTGGTTTCCCTTTTCTTTGTTGAAGAGGGTCTGTGCAGTCTTTCTGCCTAGTCCGCCATCTACCGGAACTTCCTTTTCTTGATTTTTAAAGTAGTTGTGTCATATAATATTTTTCCTTTTCTGTTTAACTAATTTCACTCAACATAATGTCCTCTAAGTTCATCTATGTTAGGAGATATTACACAGGTTCATTGTTATTCTTTAAAGTTATTTAGTATCCCATGTGTGTATGTGTAATAGTTTGCTTATCCATTGATAGACACTTAGGTTATTTATATCTTTCAGTTTTTGTGAATAAGACTGTGATGAACATAGATCTGCATATGTATCTGTGTCCTGGCTGTGATTTCCCGAGGATATACCCCCAATTTCTGGTTAGCTGGATCATATGATCTTTCTGTTTCCAATTTTTAAATAAAGTGTCATAATGTTTTCCACAGTAGTTGCACCACATTGCAGTTCCATCAAGATTATATGAGGTTACTAGTTTTTACACTGTCACCAGCATTCTTTATTTTATTTTTTGCTTATTAATGCTGGGATAAGATATTATTTCATTTTTATGATTTGGATCTCTGTAATGTCTCATGATTGTAAGCATTTAATTTAATCATGTGGATTTTTTTTTTTTTTTTTTTTTTGGCTACCTGAAGGAAGGTTGGGCAATAAACTTCTGTAATGATACTGTCTCAGAAACCCAAGAAGGGGGTCACTATGAGTCAGATCTGACTTGACAGCAGTGCATTTGATTTGGTTTGAATTTATTCTTTGATGAAGTACCTGTTAGTGTCTGTGGTGGTTAAGTTTGTGTGTCAACTTGGCTGGGCCTCGTGGAGTGGCTGGGCAGCTGAAAGTAGTCATTCCTCATGGTGAGACTGGTAATTAACTCCATGGTGGAATCTACTGGAACAGCTGAGTAGCTGCTTTGGATATGTGTCCTGCTTCCACTATATAAGAAACAGCTTTGGGAATGGTCTCTGCCTTATGGCACACTTATAGCCATGTTGTTGTTCAGCAGCCTGCCATGCTCTGCCTACCTTGGGACTTTCATTGGACTTGAATCAATGGCCTGCAGTGTGGTTTGGTAACATCAGGACTGTGCCATTTTATTTGTAGACCTTGGGCTTGTTAGTCTCAGTAGCCAGTAGCTGTCTCAGTAGCCAGAAGAGATACCTCTAGCTTCAGTGGGCTGGGAGCAAGAGGCAGAGCTGAAGCCCAAGGTCAAGGGGCTTTCACACATCCTCTAGAGCCTGGCATTTTGAACTTGGACTTATAGCATCTTGAACTGTAAGAAAATAAACTCCTATTTGTTGAAGCCATCCAGTTTGTGGTATATTCCTGTCAGAGCAGCACTAGGTAACCAGAGCAGAATATGGTACCAAGAGAGTGGGGTGCTTCTCTCACAGATACCTAAAATTTGGCAACAGGAATGGAATGTGTCCTTGACCCAAGACCCTGGAAGAGAGACCTTGACATGTGGAATGAGAGACTGCAGCAGCAGAGCCCAGAGAGTGGCATTAAACAGCAACAGGCTTACCAGCAACAGAGGAGAAAGCCGGATGCCATTGGGTAGGTTTCTTCCTGAAGGAGTGGGTTGCCTTTGGGCATTCATTTGTAGAAGATAGTGGCATGAGATGGAGTAGTAGCAGGTGGGCTTGCCCATGGAGCAAGAAAGCTAAATGTCCTTTGGAAAGGAAGAAGAATCTTGGTGGAGTGGTTTTCCCTATGACATTGATTGGCAGAAGAAGAGAGACCAAGGAAATGGAAAGTAGAGTTGCCTCAGCCTCAAGGGTAGGACCATGGCCTTTGTGTGTGGAACCATCACAGCCCCCTAGGTTTCAAAAAGCCAGGCTTGTGCCAACTTTGTTTTGAAGTGTGGTGCTATTTGTTCACGGAAGCTAATGAGATGGAGTTATAGCTGTTTCCCAAGAGTGAGGGACAGGACTGCCATGCCCAAATGGGGGAACAGGGCCCACCAGGCCAAGGGGGTGAGGTCACCACTAAGGAACTAGGGGACTGGAGTTACCCAGTGAAGAGATCTGTACAGATATCACCGACTGAAGATATGTACCAGTGCCAAGTTGACAAGGGGTGGAATTGTGGTGGTTATATTTGTGTGTCAACTTGGCTGGGCCTGGTTGAGTGGCTGGGCAGCTGAAAGTAGTTATCCCCCATGATAAGATTGGTAATTAACTCCATGGTGGAATCTATTGGAGCAGCTGAGTAGCTGCTTTGGGTATGTTATCTGCTTCTGGTATATAAGAAACAGCTTTGGAAATGGTCTCTAGCTTATGGCACACTTGAACCCTGCATGTAGCCATGTTGTTGTTCAGTAGCCTCCCATGCTCTGCTGACCTTGGGACTTTCAACGGACTTTAAACAATGTCCTGATGTGTGGTTTGGTAACATTGGGATTGTGCCATTTTATTTGTCAACCTTGGGCTTGTTAGTCTCAGCAGTCACTAACTGCCTAAGTGAAGAGATGCCTTTAACTTAAGTGGGCCAGGAGCAAGAAGCAAGGCTGAAGCCCAAGGTCAAGAGGCTTTCTCACAGCCCTTAGAGCCTGGCACTTTGAGTTTGGAATTTTAGCCTCTCAAACTGTAAGAGAATAAACTCCTATTTGTTAAAGCTGTCTCATTTGAGGTATATTTCTTTCAGAGTGACCCTTGGTAACCAGAACAATGTCCTTTACATATTTTTAACTGGATTGTTTGCCTTTTTGTTGTTGAGGTGTTGACATTTTCTATAAATTTTAGGGATTATTTCAGAGTGTTATGTGTCATTGCCAATTTTTTTTTCCAGTTTGTAGGTCTTTTGATTTGCATAGATGTGTAATTTTTAGGATAATCCAGATGTTTAGTTTGATCTCTTCTATTTGTGTATTTTTCATTTTTGTTTGATAGTCAATTAATCAATTAATGCAATGTATTGGACCTTGGCATTTGCCATTATTTTTCTTTGATTAACTTTAGAGTAGCAGGGGAAAAGCAGGGATGACAGAGCCATGAGATGCAGGTAGGGGACAGAGACAGGCTCTAACCCAAAAGTCAGAAAGTGGGAGGCGGGGCAAGATGGCGGACTAGGCAGAAGGATTGCACAGACCCTCTTCAACAA
>NW_006922221.1:1088476-1089516 GCF_000298275.1 Orycteropus afer afer | reverse complement strand
AATCAAATGCTTTTGCAGAGTCTATAAAACACAAGTAAACATCTTTCTGGAATTATTTGCTTTGAGCCAAGATCCATCTGACATCCACAATGATATCCCTTGTTTCACGTCCTTTCTGAATCTGGCTTACACCTCTGGAAGTTCTCTGCCAATATACTTCTGTAACCATTTGTGAATTATCTTCAGTAATATTTTACTTGTAGATGTCATTAATGATATTGTTTGATAATTTCCACATTTTGTGGGATCATCTTTCTTTAGAATGGATATAAATATGGATCTCCTCCAGTCAGTTGATTGTGTGGATCATAACAAATTATGGGCAATATTGAGAAGAATGTGGATTCCAGAACACTTAATTGTGCTCATGAGGAACCTGTACATAGACCAGGAAGCTATTGTCCAAACAGAACAAGGGGATACTGCATGGTTTAAAATCAAGAAGGGAGTGTGTCTGGGTTGGATCTTTTCACCATACTTATTCAATCTGTGTGCTGAGAAAATAATCCAAGAAGCTGGACTATATAAAGAAGAACATGGAATCAGGATTGGAGGAAGAATCATTAACAATTTGTGATACCATGATGAAACAATTTTGCTTACTGAAAGTGAGGATGACTTGAAGCACTTACTGATGAAGATTGAAGAATACAATCTGCAGTGTGGATTACATCTCAATATAAAGAAAACAAAAATTCTCACAGCTGGATCTATAAGCTGCATCATAATAATGGAGAAAAGAATGAAGTTGTCAAAGGCTTCACATTACTTGTTTCTACAATTGATGCTGATGGAAGCAGCAGTAAGGACATCAGATGACATATAGCATTGGGCAAATTGACTGCAAAGGACCTCTTTCAATGCTGAAGAGCAAAGATGTCTCCTTCAGGACTAAGATGCACCTGACACAAGCCATGGTATTTTCAATCTCTTCATATGCTGTGAGAGCTGGACAATGAATAAGGAAGACCAATGTAAAGTTGATGCTTTTGAGTTGTGGTGCTGGCGAAGAATGCTGAAAGTGCCATGGACTGCTAAAA
>NW_006922221.1:1086091-1087226 GCF_000298275.1 Orycteropus afer afer | reverse complement strand
AGATATATTACTGGAAATCTTTATGAATAGCCCTGAAACATTGTACGATACAGTGCCAGAAGATGAGCCCCTGGGAACGAACTTAAATTATGACTGAGAAAGAGCTGCCTCCTGAAAGCAGAGCCAACCTTAATGATGTGGGTGGAGCAAAGCTTTCAGGACCTCCAGTTGCTGATGGGGCATGACTCAAAATGGGGAGAAACAGCTGCCAGCATCCATTCATAATTGGGACATGGAATGGATGAAGTATGAATCTAGGAAAATTAAAAGTTGCCAAAAATGAAATGGAACACAATAAGATCACTACACTAGGCAGTTATGAGCTGAAATGAACTGGTTTTGGCCATTCTGAAATAGAAAACCATATGATCTACTATGCCAAGAATGACAAAATGAGAGGAATGGTGTGGCATTCATTATCACCAAGAATGTTTCAAGATCTGTCCTGAAGTATAAAGCTGTCAGTGATATGATAATATCCATACACCTACAAGGAAGACCAGTTGATACTACTATTATTCAAATTTACACACCAACCACCAAAGGCAAAGATGAGGAAATTGAAGATTTTTACCAACATGTGCAGTCTAAAATTGCCTGAATGTGCAATCAAGATGTGCTGATTATCACTGTTGCTGGGAATGATAAAGATGGAAACAAAGAATAATCACCAGTATTTGGCAAATATGGCCTTAGTGCTAGAAGTAATGCTGGAGATTACATGAGAGAATTTTGCAAGACCAATAACTTATTAATTGCAAATACCTTTCTTGAACAACATAAATGGTAGCTATACAAGATGATTTCACCAGAGTTCACAGGATTCAGACACACTACATCTGTGAAAAGAGGTGATGGAGAGGCTCAGTATCTTCAGCCAAAATAAGGCCAGTAGCTGACTGTGGAACAGACCATCAACTTCTCATATGCAAGTTCAAGTTGAAGCTGAAGACAATTAAAACAAGTTGATGAGAGCCAAAATATGACTATATTGCTCCTGGATTTAGAGACTATCTAAAGAATAGATTTGATGCATTGAAGACCAATGACTGAACACCAGAGGAACTGTGAGATGACATCAAGAACATCACCCAGGAAGAAAGCAAAATCTCATTAAAAAGACAGGAAAGGAAGA
>NW_006922221.1:1084324-1085256 GCF_000298275.1 Orycteropus afer afer | reverse complement strand
TGGATCATAGCAAATTATGGATAGCATCAAGGAGAATGGGAACTTGATTGTCCTCATCAGGATCCTGTACATAAGACAGCCAGGAGGCTGTCTTTTGAACAAAACAAGGGAATACTGCATGGTTTTAAATCAGGAAGGGAGTGCATCAGGGTTGTATCCTTTCACCATATATATTCTATCTGTATGCTTAAATTATCCAAGAAGCTGGAGTTTATGAAGGAAAACATGGCATCAGGATTGGAGGAAGACTTATTAACAACCTGTGATGTACTGACGACAGAACTTTGCTCGATGAAAGTGAGGATGACTTGAAGCATTTACTGATGAAGATTAAAGACTTCAGCCCACACTAACATAAAGAAACAATAATCCTCAAATCTGGCCCAATAAGCATCATCACAATAAATGTAGAAAATATTGAAGTTGTTAAAGATTTCATATTACTTAGTTCCACAATCAACATCAAAGGAAGCAGTAGTAAAGATAGAAGACAATGTATTGCACTGGACAGATCTGCTGCAAAAGACCTCTTTCAAGTGCTGAAGAGCAAAGACATCTCCTTGAAAACTAAGGTGTGCCTGACACACGTCATGGCGTTTTCAATTGCCTCATAGATGTGAGAGCTGGACAATGAACCAGGAAGAACAAAGAAGAGTTGATGGTTTTAAGTTGTGATGCTTGCAAAGAACACTGAAAGTACCATGGACTGTCAAGAGCAAACAAATCTGTCCTGGAAGAAGTACAGTAGGAATGCTTCTTGGAAGCAAGAATGGCCAGATTTCATCTCACCTACTTTGGTCATGTTGTCAGAAGGACCCATTCTCTGGAGAAAGATATCATGCTTGGTAAAGTGGAGGGTCAACAATGAAAGGGAAGGCCCTCAGAGACATGGACAGACACAGTGTCTGCAATGATGGGCTCAGGTATAGCAA
>NW_006922221.1:1081604-1083539 GCF_000298275.1 Orycteropus afer afer | reverse complement strand
AGTTGGAGAATTTTCCATCCTTTACTATATTTCAGAATAATTTGAGTTCAATTGTTGTTAACTCTTGTCTGAATGTTCAGTAGCATTTGCCAATGAATCCCTCTAGACCAGCACTTTTTTGCTGTTGTTGTTGGGACCTTTTTTTAAAAAAATGACCTGTTCAATTTCTTCTTTTTTGATGGGTCTGTTCAAATATTCTACCTCATATTTTGTTAGTTTTTGTAGGTAGAGTGTTTCTAAAAAAATTTCTATTTCTTGTAGGTTTTCAATTTTTTTTGTACTACACTTCTTGGTACTTTTTTTTTTTTTTTAACATTTTATTGTTATTTGGATGAAAATGTGTAGAGTAAATTTGTTTTCCAGGCAAAAGTTCATATACACTTTGTTTTGTGACATTGACTGTGATATCCATGATATAACAGCTCTTTACCCACTTCCTCCCTGTGATTACCCTTTCCCTTTGCCATTCCTGCCTTCTGAGATTTATCCCTACCAAAATGTCCATCTGATCTCCCATGGTTTGTTGTTCCAAGGGTGCACCTCTCTGGTATAATGAATGGCTCATCTTATAGGATTGTCTATTGTTTGGTATAAGGTTAAGCCACAGTAAGGAGTTCAATCCAAGGACCGAAGAGTGACTAAAAGCCTTAATTTTAGGCTTTTCATCATACTCCATGAAACCAGTAAGCCTGGTCTATTTTGTGATTTTCAGTTTTGTTGCACATTTTTTTCCCTCCCACTCTTTCCAAGATCTCTAATTTTGTTCCGTTTCACAGTGGTTTTCATTGGTAGCATTGTTCCATTTAGAACTTCTGGTCTCAGGATTGTGTAGGCTGAATTTCCAGCGTTCCCCTAGTTTCTTGGACTAATTGTGTCCATATATCATTGATTTTCTTTAATCTTCTTTGCTCCAGATCAGGAGAGGGCAATAGTTGCCTCTTAGATGCCCACTTGCAAGCTTTTAAGACCCCAGTCACTACTCATCAAGCTAAGATATAGAATAATGTTTTTGTGTACTATGTTATGACAATTGAGCTTGATGTCCCCAATGATCAGGATGTTAAGCCTGCATGTCCAATGACTAACTCAAGGTATTTGACTGTGACTAAGAAGTTATCATAATTTTGCCACTGTTGGCTCCACTATGTATATATGGATATTTTTATAACACATACAAATGCTAGTCACCAGCTTTTTGTACATTGTTTTTCCCTTTACCAAAATCAATACGTGTCTTTTGCCTAATCAGTAATATTCCCTCTTGTCCCTTACCATCCCTGGTAACAAAGAAAGTTTCCTTTCATATGTGAAACTTTCCTTGACTTTTTATAATAGTGAACTATAATATTTGTCCTTCTATGATTGACTAATAGTACTCAACATAATATCCTCCAAGTTCATCCACATTAGTATATGTTTCAGTTTCTTCATTATTCTTTAATGTTGCACAGTATTCCATTGTGTTTATGTACCATATATAAGTCATCCATTCATTCACTGATAGGCATGTAGGCTGTTTCCAGTTATTTTCTGTCATGTATGGTTGTGCATATATCTATCTGTATCCTGGCTCTCAATAATTTAGGGTACATAACTAGTAGTGAGATTGCTAGATCAAACGGTATTTGTATTTCCATTTTTTAAGGAAGTGCCATGTTGTTTTCCACAGTGGTTGTATCATTTTACAGTCCCACCAGCAGTGTGTGAGAGTTTCAATCTCTCAACAAGCTCACCAGAATTAGTTGTTTTCTGTGTTTTGAATTTTACTACTATTGTTGTGGTGACATGATATCTCATTGTGTTGATTTGCATCCTTCTGATGGCTAATTATCATGAGCATTTCTTCATGTGTTTGTTGCCTGACTGAATATCTTCTTTGGTGAAGTGTCTGTTCATGCTCTTCATCCATTTTTAAATTGGATTGTTTGTCTTTTT
>NW_006922221.1:1077886-1080959 GCF_000298275.1 Orycteropus afer afer | reverse complement strand
TAGTTCTTTGTTTATCGGTCTATTTCCTTTCCATATAAAATTAGTGACTGGTTTCTCCATATATTTAAAGCATGTTGATGGAGTCTGTATTGGGTTTACCTTAAATATCTAGCTTGCTTTCAGAAATATTACTTTTTCACAATGTTCAGGCTTCCTATTCATGAGCATGGTGTGTTCTTCCATTTATATAGGTCTCTTATAATTTCTTGTGGTAGTATCTTTCAATTTTCTGTGTATAAGTCTTTTTGTGTCCTTGTAAGATTAATTCATATGTGTTTTATATTTCTGTTTATTATTGTAAATGACATTGTTTTTCTTATTGCATTTTCAGAGATCTCTCTGCTTTTATAAAGGATATCAACTGTTTTACATATTAATTTTGTATTCTGCAAATTTGCTTTTTCAATTAGTTTCATATATCTTCTTGGTCAGTTTCTTGGGTTTTCTATTTATAGGATCATATCATCTGCAAACAGAGATAGTTCTACTTCTTTTTTGCCATTTTGGAAGCATTTCATTTCTCTATCTTCTTTTAATGCCCCAATGAGTATTTCCAATATAATGTTGAAAATAAGTGGTGATAGGGGGCATCCTTGTCCAGTTCCCTTTCACAAGGAAATGCTTCCAGTCTCTCTATGTTGAAAATATTATTGACTAATGGTTTCACATATAAGCCCTTTATTATGTTGAGGAATTTATCTTCTATTTCTATTTTGCTGATAAGTTATTTCAAGGAATAGTTTCTGTAGTTGTTGCTATTGTTGGTGTTAGGTACTATCGAGTTGTCTATAACTCATAGTGACCCTATGCACAGCAAAACAAAACACTGCCCAGTTCTGTGCCAGCCTTATGATCCTTGCTATACCTGACCAATTGTTACAGCCACTGAGTGACCCATCTTGTTGAGGGACTTCCCTTTCTTTGCTGACACTCCACTTTAACAGCATGATATCCTTTTCCAGGGAATGACTCCTTCTGACAACATGGCCAAAGTAGGTGAGATGAAATCTGTCCATCCTCACTTCCAAGGAGCATTTCAGCTGCACTTCTACCAGGACACATTTGTTAGTCCTTTTAGCAGGCCGTGGTACTCTTAACATTCTTCTCCAACACCACAATTCAAAAGCACTGACTCTTCTTTGGTCTTCCTTAGTCATTGTCCAACTCTCAAATCCATAAGAGATAATTGAAAATATCATAACTTGGGTTAGTTAGGTGCACCTTAGCTTTCAAGGAGACATCTTTGCACTTCATCATTCCAAAGAGGTCTTTTGAGGCAAATCTGTGCAATGCAGTGTGTCATCTGATGTTTTTACTGCTGCTTCCATTAGTGTTGATTGTAGAACCAAGTAATATGAAGTTCTTGACAGCTTCAATCTTTTTTCCATTTATTGTCAAGCTGTTTATTGGACCAGTTGTGAGAATTTTTGTTTTCTTTATATTGAGGTGTAATTCACACTGCAAACTGTAGTCTTTAATCTTCATCAGTAAGTACTTCATGTTATCCTACCTTTCAGCAAGCAAAGTTGTGTATTGAAGGTTTTTAATGAGTCTTCCTGAAATCCTTCTCAGATTATTTGCTCAACAAACAGGTTGAATGAATATGGTGAAAGGACACAACCTTGATGCACTCTCTTCTTGATTTTGAAACATGCAATATCCCCTTATTCAGTTCAAATAACAGCCACCTGATCTATGTACAGGTTCCTCATGAGTACAATTAGATGTTATGGAGTTCCTGTTCTTGTCAGTGTTATTCATAGTTTGTTATGATCCATAAAATTGAATACTTTTGCATAGTCAATAGAACACAAGTAAACATCTTTCTGGTATTCTTTGCTTTCAGCTAAGATACATCTGACATCAGCAATGATATCTTATGTCCCACATCTTCTTCTGAATCTGGCTTTCATTTCTGGAAACTCTTTGTCAATATACTGCTGCAACCATTTTTAAATTATCTTCAGTAAGATTTTACTTGCATGTGACATTAATGATATGGTTCAATAATTTCCACATTCTGTGGGATCACCTTTCTTTGGAATGGATGCAAATATGGATCTATTTCAGTCAGTTGACCAAGTAGCTGTCTTCCAAATCTCTTGGCATAGCCGAGTGAGTGTGTTCAGCAGGACATCTGTTTGTTGAAACATCTTAATCAATATTCTATCAATTCCTGGATACTTTTTTTTTTTTTTCAATTCCTTCAGTGTAGCTTCAACTTCTTCCTTCAGTACCATTGGTCCTTCATCATATGCCGCTTCCTGAAATGGTTGAATATTGCCCAATTATTTTTGGCACAGTGACTATGTATTCCTTCCCTGTTCTTTTGATGTTTCCTGCATCATTCAATATTTTGCCCATAGAAACTTTCAGTACTGCAAGTTGAGGCTTAAATTTTTTCCTCAGTTCTTTCATCTTAAGAAACACTGAACATGTTCATCCCTTTTGGTTTTTTACTCCAGGTGTTTGTACATTTCATTATAATAATTGACTTTGTCTTCTAGAGCTGCTCTTTAAAATCTGTTCACCTCTTTTATCTTGACATTTCTTGTTATCAGTTTAAATATACAAAATGGCCACCACTTGTAAGCATTCAAAATGTTTGCACTCTCGGTCACTTTAAAATATCCAATACATCTGATGCTTGTAAACTTTCAAAATGGCTACACCCTCAGTCACTTTAAATATCCAAAATGGCTGCTGCATTAAACCAACAAAATGGCTGTGCTTTCTGGACAATGGAAAGTCAACAGCCCAGGTTGTCTCCCTACTTGCTGTTTCTGTTCCTAGTCATAGGCCACCAGAGCAGTCATCCCTGAAGCCCTTGGTGACCAGGGCTGATCTTTAGGTCAATTCTCAGGTCCTAACACCACTTGGAAATATTCAGGATGTAGGTCCAATCAGAGTAGCTGACAGTCTGTAGCTCTGACTGTCTCTGTTCTCACTGTTTTTGTTCAGGTTTTTCCACTATTTGGTGCCTAATCCACTTCTGTGTAGCTCCTTTCAAAGCTCAGGGCTCCAGGATTATCTTCTGTATCTCTGTTAATTGGTTTTTCTTTTCTTTGTTGAA
>NW_006922221.1:1058704-1072186 GCF_000298275.1 Orycteropus afer afer | reverse complement strand
CAGAAAGTTTGTGATTTCTAATGTTTCTAGAAGACAGAAACTATGTGTACTTGGCTTAGTAACAGGTCAAAACACTTCTCTCCCTTTTGTCCAAGAATGTTTACTAAAGAAAAAAGAAAACTCTAATTAGCTTGATCTGTGTTGAAACCATTCTGTATGTACTGGGCCACATGTGCCATTTATATGAACGTTAATGTAAGTTATTCATTGGTGTCAGAATAACCTTTTCTAAGAGTTCACCCATACTCTTCAAATTATCCCATGTATTAGAAAAGGAGACAAAAAAAGTCAAACTAGTCAAATGTCAAATTATGAGTATGATAGTGATTGATCGATCAATTTGTCTGAGATGCTTAAAAATGAAAAAAAAAAGAAAAAAAAAAACCCTCACTGCTGTTGAGTCGATTCCAACTCATAACAACCCCCTCTTTTGGTTTCTGAGGCTGCCCAGTCTTCCTTCCAAGGAGTGACTGGTGTGTTAGCAGTGAAATGTTTTACACACTACACCACCAGGACCCCTACTAGTCTGGCAAATATAGAAAAAAAAAAAAAAAATTGGAAAACAGCTACCTGGCCAACCGGGAGCTCTGGTAGCATAGTGCCTAAGGCACTTGACTATTAACCAGAAGGCTGGCAGTTCATACCCACCAGCCACTCCTTGGAAGGAAGATGGGGCAATCTACTTCAGTAGTGATACCACCTCGGAAACCCAAGGAGGGGTTCACTATGAGTCAGGTCCAACTTGACAGCACATAGCAACAACAACAACCTAGTCAACCAACTGGAAGAGATACATATTTGTGCCCATTGCAGAAAAGGGTGATCCAACAGAACACAGAAATTATCAAATAACATCATCCATATCACACACAAGTAAAATTTTGCAGAAGATAATTAAAAAATGGTTGCAACAATATATTGACAGGGAACTGCCAGAAATTCACGCTGGAGTCACAAGAAAGCATTGGACCAGTGATATCATTGCTGATGTCAGATGGATTTTGCTTGAATGCAAAGAATAGTAGACTGATGTTTATATGAATTTTATTGACTGCACAAAGGTATTCACCTGTGTGGATCATAACAAATTATGGATAATATTTTGAAGAATGGGGATTTGTGATCATGATAAACCTGTGCACACAGAACAAAGGGATATTGAGTGGTTTAAAATCAGGAAGGGTGTATGTCAAGCTTGTATCCTTTCACCATATTACTAAGTCTGTATGCAGCTGTTGATAAGTTCCATTGAGTCAGTTCTGACTCAGAGCAACCCTACGTACAACAGAACGAAACACTGCCAGGTTCTGTGCCATCCGTCTAATCCTTGCTATACTTGAGTCCATCATTGGAGCCACTGTGTCTATCCATCTTTTTGAGGGTCTTACCCTTTTTGGCTGATCTTCTACTTTACCAAGTACAATATCCTTCTCAAAGGAATAGTCCCTTCTGACAGCATTACTCAAGTAGGTGAGAAAAAGTTTAGTCATTTTCACCTCCATGGAGCATTCTAGCTGTACTTTTTCCAGCATAGATTTGTTTGTTCTTCTGGCAATCCATGATATTTTCACTATTCTTTGCCAGCACTACAATTCAAAGGCATCACCTCTTCTTCAGTCTTCCTTACTCATTTTCCAGCTTTCACATGTATATGAGACATTCATTCTGTCACTTGATGGCACCAAGCAACAACAACATCAATTTTAGAAGAATTTCTACATTGGAATGATATCAATATCCATTTTTTCTCAAATGTTTTATGTGAGTTCTATGCAGTATAAATTATATTTCCCTCACTCTTCATGTTATTACTTGTATTTTCTCCATTGAGGAAATATTACAAGTATTTGCCTAGTTAAGCCAAATACCATTGATAATAACACATATTTCTGATGTTTGTCCTAAGAAATTAGGATGACAGAGTTCTACTTTTGTTTCCCTTTGAGGCATAAGACTTTTTGCTGTACTTAGATTATTCAAGAATCAGATCAATTGTGTGATCAGGGAAGCAGTAAAATAGAACTATGAAAATAAAATGAAAGTGTTTGTTACTTGATACTTCAAAAAGAAGCACTAAAGGAGTCAAAATGAGGGAAAAAAATCAAAAAGGTTTAGATGTTTCCTGGCATTGCCAAGCGCTAACATTGTTTATTATTTTTATTTGAATTACCTGTGTTCCAGCCTCCCTTATCCCTCTCTTTAACCTAAAACATCTGCACTGTCTAAGGCCTGTAATTGTAATAATATAGCTCTACCTCTTAGAAGGACATCAACAAAGATATTCCTCTTTCCACATCCTCTTCTGAATCTGGCTTCCATTTCTAGAAGCTCTTTTTCAATATACTGCTGCAACCATTTTTGAATTATCCTCAGTAAGATTTTATTTGCATGTGATATTAATGATATTGTTCGATAATTTCCACATTGTTTCAGATCACCTTTCTTAGGAATGTGTACATATATGGATTTCTTCCAGTCAGTTGGCCAGATAGCTGTCTTCCAATTCTCTTGGCATAGCCAAGTGAGTGCCTCCAGCGGGGCATCCATTTGTTGAAACATCTCAATGGGAATTCCATCAATTCCTGGAGCTGAAAGCAAAGAGTACCAGAAAGATGTTTACTTATGTTTCATTGACTGCAAAAGCATTCAATTGTATGGATCATAATATATCGTGGATTAGATTGGGAAGAATGGGAATTCCAGAATACTTGATTGTGCGTATGAGGAATGAGTACATAGATCACGAGGCTGTCTTTCAAACAGAACAAGGTTATACTGCATGGTTCAAAATCAAGAATGGAGTGCATCCAGGTTGTATCCTTTCATCATACTTATTCAAATTTTATTCTGAGCAAATAATCCTAGAAGCTTGATTATATGAAGAAGAACATGGCATCAGAATTGGAGGAAGACTCATTAACAACCTGCAATACACAGATGACACAACTTTGATTGCTGAAAGTGAGGATGACTTGAAGCACTTACTAATGAAGATTAAAGACTGCAGAATGGATTATACCTCAATATAAAGAAAAAATCCTCACAGCTAGTCCAATAAACAGCTTCATGGTGAATGGAGAAAAGATTAAATTTGTCAAGGATTTCATATCACTTGGCTCTACAATCAACAACAAGGAAGTAGTAAATTCATCAGAGGACATATTGCATTGGGCAAATCAGCTGCAAAAGACCTCTTTCAAGTGATGAACAGTAAAAATGTCTCCTTGAAGACTAAGGTGTGCCTAAACGAAGTCATGGTGTTTTCAATCGCTTCATATGCATGTGAGAGCTAGACAATGAAAAAGGAAGTAGAGTTGATGTTTTTGAGTTGTGGTGGTGGAGAAGAATGCTAAGAGTACCATGGACTGCTAAAAGGACTAACAAATCTGTCCTGGAAGAAATGCAGCCAGAATGCTCCTTGGAAACAAGAATGTTCAGACTTTGTCTCACCTACTTTGGTCATGTTGTCAGAAGGAACCATTACCTGGAGAAAGATATCATGCTTTGTAAAGTGGAGGGTCAACAAAGAAGTGGAAGGCCCTCAATGAGCTGGATAGCCACAGTCGCTACAGTAATGGGCTCAAGTATAGCAAGGATCATGAGGCTGGCACAAGACTGGGAAGTATTTCATTCTGCTGTGCATAGGGTTGCTGAGTCAGGGATGACTTGATGGTAGCTAACAACAACTTTTGGAGGGAATCTCTGGGTCACACATATGGTTAAATTAGCTGGCAGCTTACGGAAGGTTTGTAGGTTCAAGTCCACCCAAAGCATCCTTGGAAAAAAAAGCCTGGACCCTCTATTTTCCAAAATATCAGTAATAGAAAGTCCAATGAAGCATTCTTTCCCTGTGACACACATGGGCTTACCATGAGTCAGAATCAATTTAAGAGCAGGGGGGAGAAAGAAAGAATCAATTCAAGGGCAACTGGTAACTTCTCAGAGGAATGAGGTCAATGTTCTGTAAGCAGACAAGAGGATGAAAGAGGTTCAAACAAGAAAAGAAAAATGGATAATCTCTACAGTTACCAAATGAGACTGGAACTCTTAAAATAAAATGGGGTGGGAGTTCTCCCAACTGTCTTACAAGAAAAGGGATTCCACTTTAGCAAATAAGAGAAAAACTTGATGAAAGGAACATGAGCACTGGAATCACCAGTGATAAGTATAGCAGAAAATGTTACCAGAACTGAGAGAGAATCTGTTGTCAGATGATATGTGAAGATTATAGGTAGACAGTTTATTATACAAATTAAACACATAGACTCTTATGACAGATTGACCAAATGTAAATTCTTCTTTTTCAATGTTGAGTGATTTAGAGCAAAATAGTTAGTCTGATTGAGGTTGATCTTCTTTATTTCTGAAATGAAGATACCAGTGCCTAGTTCAGAGAGTTTTAGCAGAGATTAAATGAGTTAATAATCATATAAAATGTTTTGTTGTGATTTGAAGTATGTTCAAGCAATCTTTCAGATGTCTTTAAAGATTGGGGCATAAGCCTCCTTTCTCTGAGTGTGCCTAGTCTCAGAAACTCACTTCCAGCAAACCGAATAAGTCAAAAATAGGACAGTGACTTTGAAGATTAAATAACTAAAGACACTCTGACTTCCTTTTAGAACTCTCTTTTGTTTCATTCACTCAGGGAGAGGTCAGATACCCAATTAAGAAGATTCGTGTCATATTATGAGAAAGCCACACAACAAAGAACAGATGCATTCTGCCAACAGCCAACAAGAAACTCAGGGCTCCTAACAAGTGTCATGTCATTGCACCATCTTGAAAGCAGATCCTTAAGTTCCAGTTAAGTCTTCACATGACTGTAGCTCTGCTCTTTGTTTTGTCTGCAATTTTGAGAAGGTGTTATGTGAAAACCTGATATCTAAGTTTCTTTCCTATTTTTGACCCATGATTTTGAGAGAATAAAAATCATTTGCTTTAAGATTTGGTGTAACTGGTTACTGAGCAATAAACTAACACAATTGAAGCAGTGCTTGGCTTATCATGAGTACTACGTAGTTATTAAACACATTATTATTATAAATATTTGGTTGAAAGTATGAGAGGAGAATAAACCACTGACAATTTCCTATTACTTTTCCCTGAAAATACCTTAGCAAGGAAGAGACCTCCACAATATAATTTGTGGTGGTGGTGTTACAGTCTGCTATAGTAGAAGCTTCACTGATATAATGCTCTAACTTGGACTTTGCATGTTATGGAGTTTTAAGTATTACATTCCTAGAGAAAATATTTGTTGTTATGTGCCGTCGAGTCAAACCTGACTCATAGCGACCCCTCCTTGGGTTTCCGAGGCAGTATCACTACGGAAGTAGGATTGCCCAACCTTCCTTCCGAGGAGTGGCTGGTGGGTTTGAACCACCAGCCGTCTGGTTAGCAGGCAAGTGTCTTAGCCACTATGCTACCAGAGCTCCCTATTTGGGGCAATCTACTTCCGTAGTGATTCTGCCTCGGAAACCCAAGGAGGGGTCGCTATGAGTCAGGTCTGACTCGACAGCACATAACAACAACAACAACAACAAGAGAAAATATTAATAGGTAGAAGATAGCAAGAGCAGCAAAGTGTGAAATCTGAGAGAAAATGATTTCTGATAATTAGTAGAAGGAAGAAAAAGATGAGTAGCTTAGTTGAATTTTTCATATTCAAATGGAAACAATAACTCAATAAATCAAACTAAACTAAAATAAAAATAAATAACTAAATAACACTGGTATCAGCTCCATAAATAATATGTCTAAAACTAATTACAAATGGTCAAAAATAAAGAAGAAAGATATTCCCACTTGCATAAAATATCAAATATAATGTACTGGTTGCCTATTGTGTCTATGATCCATTGAATTAATCACCTTTAATATAAAATTCGAGTTCGATAATAGACTCGTTTTTACACTGACTCTTATGCCCTCTCTTATTTGTTCCCAGTTTCTAGCACTATTCTACATCATTTCCATATCAAAGTGTTGATAGCAGTTCTATATGCATTCTCTGTTTTCATGGAGGACTAAAATCAAGGTTTCTAGGTGTCAATGACAAAATAATTAGGAGAACATAATCGGCAGAAAGTTTCTTTCTGCTACAAAAATCAGATATGTAAGAGAAAGTTCTAATTAATGAAAATGGAAGCAAAGAGAAAAAAAAGAAAAAGAAAACAATGTAAGGACAAACATATTTCCATGAAAAGCAGAGATGGAAAAGGGAATAAAAATTGATTAAACTGATGGATGAGTCAACACAATCACATTCATTTTTCTCATTTTCATTAAATTGTTTCACATGTGATATTTTAGGTTATTTCTGCCTATATTTCTTTCTTATAAGTAACAATTATGTATATTTTCAGCTTTTTTATTTTTCACAGGGGGATTTTCTTTAAAGTGAATGTTTGTTATTGTGACTGACAACATTGACAATGTGTTCATTCTATTGATCTAAATTGTCTTGGGTTGGAGTGAAAAGAAAGAATCATAAGCAGTATGGAATGTGAAAAAGTTTTCTCATATTTTACCAACTTTTCAATATGCTTGTTTTTGCTGCTTTGACCCTGTGAGGTGATAAGTATTTTTTCCTTCTTATTGGTGATAAATAAATAGAGTTACATTGAACCCATATAGCATATTATCTGTGGCAAGGGTCAAATGTTCAAATTCCTGTAGTTGTTGTTGTTGTTGTTGTTGTGTGCCATTGAGTTGGACCCAACTCATAGCGACCCTTCTTTTGGTTTCTGAGGCAATATCACTACAGAAGTAGATTGCTCCATTTTCCTTCCTAGGAGTGGCTGGTGGGTTTGAACCTCTAGCTTTCTGGTTAGCAGTCATGTGCCTTAGGCACTAAGCTACCAGAGCTCCTACAGTGACACAAATAGGTAATAAAATGTAGGCAGTAGAAAATTATTCATTCATTGAATATGTATTTATTGAAAACTTACTTTGTGCCAAGCATTCTTTTAGGTGCTGAATAAGGTTTTGCATTAGTTTTCTATAGATGCATAACCACTTGCTGTGTATTTACTATTTATACTTTTGATAAATACATAAATGCAGAGAAATAGTTCCTTTCTATAAGCATACTAACAGCTCAAGACTGATAATACTTGACAATTGGCCTTATTCTCATGTCAGAAATTCAATAGAGGATGGTGATAATTGCAGCTGAATTGTCTAAAGGCAACAAGTAATTTTTGACATAAGGTGTAAGTCAAGTGTTGATGGATTTTATCATATTATTTTTATATTTCTTTAGAGGTCAAAATCTGGATTTCTTTTCATGTGAACCTTTCAAAATTTATTTATTTTGTATATTAAAAAAAAAAAAAAAAGTCCTACAGTTTTTAACATGATTTAATCTGTTAATAAATTCCACAGATCATTTTCAGTTTCTATCTTTTCTTTTATTATTTTTCTTTAAACAGTTTCCCTCATTTGTGGTAATCCCTCCACTCCTACTCTTTTTCACCCCACAGAATTCTTTCCAACATTATTGAAATATTTTTCACAGAAAAGTAAGTTCCTGAAGAAAAATCTAATTTCTCTAGGTAGATTTCAAGCTCCTAGTGATCTCAATTTGTGGATTGTTGTATAAATAGTGTCTAGCACTGTTCCTTTTCATAATAGTCTCTTAGTTATTCTTCTATAAATTGAATTTACAGAATGCAGTCCTAAGTGTTGAAGTCTGTGCTTTCTACTGAGGTACATAATCTCAAAGATGGGTTTGTGACCTGAGCAAGAGAGAAAAAAGCAGACTGTAAAAAATAGAAGTGATAAACTGATGGTAATTTTCTTATGAAATAATAAATTTATTCTTCTCTCCTCTGTTTTGTTACAATAGTTTCTTAAACACTCCTTTTTAAATCTGCTGCAGAAGACCTCTTTAAAGTGCTGAGAACCAAAGATGTCTCTTTGAAGACTAGGGTTCACCTAACCCAAGCCATGGTATATCACCATGCAGTCACCTTATATGGATGTGAGAGATGGACAATTAATAAGGAAGACCAAAGAAGAGTCAATGCCATTGAGTAGTGGTGTTGGCAAAGAATGTTCAAAGTACAATAGACTGCCAAAAGAACTACAAATCTGTCCTAGAAGAAATGCAGTTGCAATACTGCTTGGAAGTGAGAATGTCCAGACTTCGTTTCACCTACTTTGGTCATGTTGTCAGAAGGGAGCATTCCCTAGAGAAGGACATTGTGCTTGGTAATGTGGAGGGTCAGCAAAAAGAAGGAAAACCCTCAACAAGATAGACTGACCCAGTGGCTGTAATGATAGGCTCAGGTATAGCAAGGATTATGAGGATGGTGCATGACTGGGCAGTGTTTCATTCTTCTGTACATAGAGTCTCTATGAGTCCAAACCTACTCTATTGGCACCTAGCGGCAACAACAACAGTACTTTTTGAATATTTCTTTCAATATAATTATCTGTTTATATATCTGTATCACTCTAAGATTAATACTGCATAATGATGCAAATTATGTTTCATTCATTTTTGAATGACAAAAATATTTCACTGTGTTTGACCCATTGTACCCATTAAATGATTGTTAAAAGATGAATGAATGAAGGTATAAACAAATGACTCAAATTTTGAAGTTGACATGCTTGCAACTCTCAAAGGAAACCTAAGAAAAGTCCATTGTTATTTAAATGTGTTGTTTAAAAATGTGTAAGTCTTTCATTTCCACTCCTTTTATCCCAAATTCATTTTCCATACAACAGTTCATACACATTTTGTTTCATGACATCTGTCACAATCTCTATCATGTAACAACTCTCTTCCCACTTCTACCCTGTGGTAACCTTTTCCATGTGTCCTTCTTTACTATGTATTCCTGTCCTCTGAGATATCTTCCTGCGCAAATACTGACCTTCTGATCTCCCTTAGTTTTTGTTCTAAGGAGGTTGCCTACCTGGTGTAAATGTCCACCTTATAAATCTGTCTGTTGTTTGGCTGGGAGCCAGGGACATGAGTTCAATTCCAGGCCTGAAAGGTGACTAGGGGCCATGATCTCAGGAGTTTCACCAGTCTCTCTCTTTACAGAAGCAGACTGCCTCATCTTTCTCCTATGGTGCAGCTGGTAAATTTGAACCACTGATCTTTGGGTTAGCAGCCAATGCACTAACCAAAGCACCAACAGAGCTCCTTCATACCAACACCAGAGCTCTTAAATTAGCTTCTAATAGTTAGCAATTCGTGGAGTTCCTAGGCTTGTGGATTCATCTACCTCAGTCCTTATTAGTTACTGTTTGTCTTCCCCATGTCTATTCTTTTTATAACTCAGAAGTAATTAAGTTTAGGAAATATCTTACACAGAGATAGCCCTGTTAACATAACAAAGAATACCCAAAAGAGAATACATCCACAGATACAGGGAGTAGGATACAAACCATATTTGAGGGGACAGAATTTAATCCATAACAATTAATCTTGGAAATAGGTGACTTTCGAGATAATACATAGAATTCACCTTAATAATTGTCACCATAAACGGAGTTGAAATATGAAAAAGTTTCTTATTTAATCTTTTTTTCCCCTGATTTTTGGTTCAAAAAGTTAAATAAATTTTCATTTCTTTAACTCATCATCTTATATTCTATTACATTATTTGAATTACTAAATATTAAAATTATTATGTAGTGTTTGAAAAATATTTAAGAAAATAATTTTATTTTTAACCTTAAAAATGGAAGATAAAGTTGAATAAATTGTACATGAATGCTATTTATGAAAATATTTATTGAAATAAGGTAAGATTACTAATACAGTTTGCAAAAAGTAAGACTGAAGTCAGTTGGAACTTAACAGATAAATCCCTGACTACAAAAAATAAGTAAATATTGGGCCAAACTATCAAGAGGGACTGATTAAAGTTTATTCCTTTATGTGTGTAGAATAACTACAACTTCACTGTTGTAGAGTAGGTCCTGATTCATAGCGACCCCTCCTTGGATTTCTGAGGCGGCACCACTACGGACGTAGATTGCCCCCAACCTTCCTTCCAAGGAATGGCTGATAGTCTTGAACCTCCAGCCTTCTGGATAGCAGTCAAGTGTCTTAGGCACTGTGCCACCAGAGCTGCCATTTTTATGTACCATCGCTATTTTAAGCTTCATTCACATGTAAAACTTTCATGTTTTTAAGACATACAGAAATCTAAATAATCTAAAATAAGATTTTTATGCTTTTAGCAACAAGAAGAAAATATTTAAGCAACATATGAATGACTATAACTTTCTATACCATAGTTTGAAGGAGCCCTGCTGGTGCAGTGGTTAAACAATTTATTACTAATCAGGAAGTCTGCAGTTCAAACACGCAAGTTGCTACATAGAAGAGGTGGAAGTCAATGTAACCTTCCATGAAGATTACAGCCTAGCAAACCCTACTAGGCTGTTGAATTCTATCATCTAGAGTCTCTATACTTTGAAATTAATTGGAAAGCTATGGACAATGGGAAATAGAATTAAAAGTTTTCTGAGAGTTTATCATAAGGACCATAAAAAATATTCAAACTTGACTACATAATAAAGGTGAAACAAAAAAACTAACAAACACTGGTATATGTCTAATATATTGGGCCCATGGCACAAATTCCTTGATTAGTGACAAAACTCCAAGGAAGTGAGCAAACTGAAAATAGATCAAGAGACATTCATGTGAACATATCAAGATGCTTGGGTTGTTTAAAGTAGGAAAAGATGTACCAAGGGTTTTACATTTCACCATATTAATTCAGTCTCTATACTTAGTAAATTATCTGAGGAATTGGACTATATAAAGAAGAATGCAGCAACATGATCAAAGGAGGACTCATTAACAATCTATGAAATGCAGATGACACAACCTTGCTTGTCAAATGTGAAGAAGTCTTGATGCACTGATGAAAATGAAAGACTATGAGTATGGATTATACCTTAACATAAAGAACACAACACTCTCACACCTAGACAAGTAAATGACATCACAATAAATTTAAAAACCATTTAAATTGTTCAGGATTTCATTCTACTTGGATCAATAATCAACATCCATGAAAACTGCAGTCAAGAAACCAAACAACAAATTATGTTCACCAAATCTGCTGCAAATAACCCCTCTAATATCTCAAAAAACAAAGATATCACTTTGGTAGTTAGGATGTGCGGGATGGTATGGCATTTTTAATTGCTCATGTCCTTGAAAAACTGAACAAAAAAGGAAGACCAAAGAATTGATAACTTTCAATCATGATGTTAGTGAAGAATATTGAATATAACCTGGACTGACATAAGAAAACTAGTTTTGGAAGATGTACAGCCAGAATGTCCCAGAAACAATAATGGGGAGACTTTATCATGCTGAAGTTTAGTTATGAAAACAAGTGAGATAAATAGTTGGAGAAGTATATCATGCTCTGTAAAGCAGAGGGTCAACAAAAAAATAAGATTAATTGACACAGTGGCTGCACCAATGGATTTTAACATACTTTCTCTTATGAGAGTGAAATATTATTTGGCAGTGTATCATTCTATAATACACAAGGTTGTTATGAGTCAGAGGTGACTAGATGAATCTAGCAAGAACAGGGCCATAGAATAAAATTGTGATATATGTGCATTCCACATTCTACCACTTGCCTGTCAGTTTGTCATACTGTGATGGCTTGAATGTTACTCTGAGGCTTGGGCCTATGCCACTGGTATCTCAAACACCATCAGGATCACCCATAGTGAACAGATTTCACAGGAACTTCCAGACCAGGACAGACAGAAAGAAGGACAATGCCACCCACTTCTGAAAAAAAAAAAAAGGCTCACTGAAAACCTTATGAATAGCACTGAAAGACTGTCTGATATAGTGCCTGAAGATGAGCCATTCAGGTTGGAAGGTATTCATAATATTATATGGAAAATGTTACCTCTTCAAACTAGAGTTAACTTTAATGATATAAATAAATGGAGTAAAGGTTTCCAGACCTTCATTTGCTGATGTGGCATAACTCAAAACAGGAAAAAAACAACTGAAATAATTAATTAATAACTGGAACATAGATCGTACAAATTAGGTATTGAGGAAAATTGGAAGCTGTCAAAAATCAAACGGAATGCATAAAAATTGATATCCTAGATATTACTGAGCTGAAATGGATTAGTATTGGCCCTTTTGAATCAGACAATCATATAATCTACTATTCTGGGAATGATAAACTGAAAATAATAATGCCACATTCATTATAAAAAACAACATATCAAAATCCATCCTTATTTATTAAGATGTCAATGATAGGATAATACCCATAACACCTACAAGGAATATGGAGAAGCTTTAAGGGAGGCCAGGAAATGAGTGGACTGGTTTCGAACAACTAAGGGAGATGAACTTGTCTGTCAGTTTGTTATCCTGTGGTGGCTTGTGTGTTGCTCTGAGACTGGAGGCTATGCCTCCTGTGTTGCAAATGCCAGTAGAGTTACCCATGGTAACAGGTTTCAGGGGAGCTTGCAGACTAAGACAGATTCAGAAGAAAGAAGAGGCCATCTACTTCTCAAATAATTGACCTACAAAACCCTTGTGAATAGCAATGAAATTCTGATATATTACTGGAAAATTTTATGAATAGCCTGAAACATTTTCTGATATAGTGCAAGAAAATGAGCTCCTGAGGTCAGAAGGCAATCAAAATATGATGAAGAGCTGCCCCCTCTGAGTAAAGCTGACCTTAATGATATGGATGGACTTAAGCATTTGGGACCTCCAATTGCTGATGTGGTATGACTGAAGATGAGAAGAGCTGCAAATATCCATTAATAATCACAACATGGAACATATGAAGTATGAAACTAGGAAAATTGGAAGTTCTCAAAAATAAAATGGAACACATAAAGATCAATATCCCAGGCATTAGTGAACTGAAATGGACTGGATTTGGCCATTTTCAAACAGACAAACATATAATCTACTATGCCAAGAATGACAAATTGCTTGCTGAAAATAAGGATGACTTGAAGCAGTTACTGATGAAGATTCAAAAACAGAGTCAGCAGTATGGATTACATCTTAATATAAAGAAAACCAAAATCCTCACAACTGGACCTATAAACAGGATCATAAATAGAGAAAAGATTGAAGTTGTCAAAGACTTCACATTGCTTGGTTCTACAATCAATGCCAATGGAAGCAGCAGTCAGGACAAAAGACGAGGTATAGCACTGGGAAAATCAGCTGCAATTGATTTCTTTCAAGTTCTGATGAGCAAAGATGTCTCCTTGAGGACAAAGGTGCACCTGACACAAGCTATGCTATTTTCAATCGCCTCATATGTGTTAGAGCTGGACAATGAATGTTGTTGTTGTTGTTGTTAAGTGCCGTCGAGTCGTTTCTGACTCATAGCGACACCATGCACAGCAGAATGATACACTGCCCGATCCCGCACCAGCCCCACAATCCCTGCTATACTCGAGCCCATCATCGCAGCCACTGTATCAATC
>NW_006922221.1:1048240-1055474 GCF_000298275.1 Orycteropus afer afer | reverse complement strand
TCTCCTGCTCTTCTGGCCTGCTTCTTTGGGCGTCCCTGAGTTTCCCCTCCTCACCTAATCCCTTTGGCTGATTGCTCTTCTCTTTGGCTTCCTGGATTTTACCCCTTTCTCAATGACAATGAATAAGGTAGACCAAAGAAGAATGAATGCTTTTGAGCTGCGGTGTTAGCGAAGAATGCTGAGAGTACCATGGACTGCTAAAAGAACTAACAGGTCTGTCCTGGAGGAAGTGCAGCTGGAATGCTCCTTGGAAGTGAAAATGCCCAGACTTTCTCTCACCTACATTGTTTATGTTGTCAGAAGGGATCATTCCCTGGAGAATGATGTCATGCTTAGTATGGTGGATACTTGATGAAGGAGGGGAGTCCTTCAACAAGATGGACTGACAGAATGGTGGTGACAATAGGCTCAAGTATAACAAGGATCATGGGACTGGTGCAGGACCAGGAGGTTTTTCATTCTGCTGTGCATGGGGTCACTATGAGTCAGAGACAACTTGATGGCACCTAACCACAACAATAACAAAGAATAGATTTGATGAACTGAACACCAATGACTGAAACCAGAGGAATTGTGGGATGAAATCAAGCACATCATCCATGAAGAAAGCAAGAGGTCAATAAAAAGAGAAGAAAGGAAGAAAAGACCAACATGGATGTCAGAAGAGACTCTGAAACTTGTCCTTGAATGGAGAGTAACTAGAGCATATGGAAGAAATCACAAGATTAAAGAGCTGAACATAAAATTTCAAAGAGTAGCTTGAGAAGACAAGGCCAATTATTATAATGAAATATGTAAAGACCTGGATTTAGGAAACCAAAAGGGAAGAAGATGCTTGGCATTTCTCAAGCTAAAAGAACTGAGGAAAAAAAATAAGCCTTGAGTTGCATATTGAAAAATTCTATGGGCGTAATATTGAATGATGCAGGAAACATCAAAACAAGATAAAAGGAATACACAGGGTCACTGTACCCAAAATAACTGGTCAGTGTTTATGCATTTCAGAAAGTGGCATATTATTGAGATCCAATGGTATTGAAGGAAGAAGTCAAAGTTTCACTGAAGGAACTGGTGAAGAACAAATCTCCAGGAATTGATGGAATGCCCATTGAGATTTTTCAACAAATGTTTGCCACTCTGAAGGCATTGACTTGGCTATGCTAAGATATTTGGAAGACAGCAACCTAGCCCATTGCCTGGAAGAGATCCATATTTATAACCATTCCAAAGAAAGATGATTCCACAGAATGTGGACATTATCCAACAATATCATTCATATCACATGGAAGTATAAACTTACTGAAGACAATACAAAAACGGCTGCAGCAGTTTATTGACAGAAAACTTCCAGAAATGTGAGCTGGATTCAGAAGTGTACATGGGGTGAGGGATATGATTGCTGATGACATATGGATCTTGGTTTAAAGAAAATAATACCAAAAAGATGTTTACTTATGTTTTATTGACTTTGCAAAAGCATTTGATTGTATAGATCATAACAAATTATGGATAACATTGGAAAGAATGGGAATTCTAGAACACTAAATTGTACTCATGAGGAACCTGTACATAGACCAGGAGGCTGTCATTTGAACTGAACAAGGGGATACTCTATGTTTTAAAATCAAGAATGGTTTATCCTTTCACCATACTTATTCAATTTTTATGCTGAGCAAATAATCTGAGAAGCTAGATTATATGAAGAAGAACATGGCATCAGGATTAGAGGGAGACTCATTAACAACCTGCAATACACAGACAACACAATTTTCATTGCTGAAGTAAGGATGACTTGAAGCACTTACAGATGAAGTTTGAAGACTACAGTCTGCAGTATATATTACACTTTAACATAAAGAAAACAGAGATCCTCCCAACTGTAGTAATAAAGAACAACATGATAAATGGAGAAAAGATTGAAATTTTCAAAGACTTCATATTACTTGGTTCTACAATCTACTTTAATGGAAGCAGCAGTCAAGACATCAGACAACATATTGCATTAGGCAAATCTGCCATAAAAGACCTTTTTCAAGCATCAAATAGCAAAGATTTCTCTTTGAAGACTAAGGTGTGCAACACAAGCCATGGCATTTTCAATTGCCTCTTATGCATTTGAGAGCTGCACAATGAATAAGGAATACAGAACAAGAGTTGATGCTTTTGAGTTGTGGTGTTGGCAAAGAATGCTGAGAGTACTATGGATTTCTAAAAGAACTAACAAATCTGTCCTGGAAGAAGTACAGCCAGAAGGTTCCTTGGAAGTGAGAATGTCCAATCTTCCGCCTCACCTCCTTTGGTCGAGTTCCCAGAAGAAACCATTCCCTGGAGACTGAAATCATTCTTGGTAAATTGGAGGGTCAATGAAAAAGAGGAAGGCCTTCAGCAAGATGGATTACATAGTGGCTGAAACGATAGGCTGAGGTATAGCTAGGATTGTGAGTATGGCACAGGAACAGTCAGTCTTTCCTTCTGTTGTACATAAGATTGATATGAGTCGGAGATAACTCAATGGCACTTAACCACAACAACAACAACAAGGAATAATAGTTAATAATACTATTATTCAAATTTACACTCCAACCACTAAAGCAAAAGATGAAGAAATTGAAGACTTTTACTAACTTCTGCAGTCTGAAATTAACCAAACATTCAACAAAGTTTTATCAATTTTTACGGATGATTGGAATATGAAAGTTGAAAACAAAATGAATCATTGGCAGTAGAAAATGTGGCCTCAGTGATAGAAATGACCACACAGATAACATGATAAAATTTTGGAAACAAATCTATGAGAGCCAAAATACTACCTGGATTATATCATATCTGAATTTACAGATCATCTGAAGAAAAGAGTTGACACATTGACCATCAATGACTGAAGACCAGATGAGTTATGGGATGGCATCAAGAACACCTTACATGAAAAAAGTGAAAGGTCATTAAAAAACAGGAAAGGAAGAAAAGACCAAAATGTGTGTTACAAGTGATGCTGAAAACTGTTTTTGAATGGAAAGTAGCTACAGCAAACTGAAGAAATTATGAAATAAAAGAGCTTAACAAAATTTCAAACTTGCTTGGAGAAGATAAAGTAAAATAATATTATGAAATGTGCAAGACCTGGAATTAGGAAACCAAAAGGAAAGAACACCCTTGGCATTTCCCAACCTTAAACAATTGAAGAAGAATGCAAGCCTCAAGTTGTAATATTGAAGGATTCTATGGACAAAATATTGAATGATGCAGAAAGCATCAAAGAAAGATGGAAGTAATACACAGAGTCACTGTTGAAAAACAATTGGTCGATATTCAATTATACATTCAATTATTTCAAGAGGTAGCATAAAATCAATAATTAATGGTACCAATGGGAGAAGTCCAAGCTGCACTGAAGGCACTGGTGAAAAACAAGCTTCAGGAATTGATGGAATATCCATTTGGATATTTAGACAAATCAATAAAGAGCAAGAGGTGCTTACTAATTTATGAAAATAAATTTAAAAGACCATTTCCAGACAACTGACTGGAAGAGATCCATTTTTTTTCCCATTCCAAAGAAAGGTAATATAACAGAATGTGGAAATAATTCAAAAAACATTCCCACTGCCGTAGAGTCGTATGCAACTCATAGTGACTCCTCTTTGTGTTTTCAAGACAGTATCAGTACAGTAGTAGATTGTCCAACCTTCCTTCTGAGGAGTGGCTGGTGGGTTTGAACTGCCAGCCTTCTGGTTAGCAACCAAATGCCTCAGGCACTATGTCACCAGAGCTCCCATTAATATCACATACAAGTAAAATTTTGCTGGAGATAATTCAATAAAATATTAGCAGGAGTGTATTGAGGAGGAACTTTTAGAAATTCAAGCCAGATTCAGAGGAAGACTTGGAATGAGGCATATCAGTGCTTATGTCAGATGGATCTTGGCTGAAAGCAAAGAATATTAGAGAGATGTTTAATTTTTTTTCCCCACTATTCAAATGCATTCAACCCTGTGGTTCATAACACATAATAAATAATATTGTGAGGAGTGGGAATTTCACACAATTTAATTGTGCTCATGAGGAAACTGTATATCCAGCAAGAAACTGTCGTTCAAAGAGAGCAAGAGGATACTTCATGGTTTAAAATCAGAAAAGGTATGTCTCAGGATTGTATCCTTTCACCATACTTATGCAATCTGTGTGCTGAGCAAATAATCCAAGAAGGTGGGCTATATGAAGGAGAATGAAGTATCAGGATTGGAAGAAGAACCATTAACAACCTGTGATATTCAGATAACATAACCTCGCTTGCAGAAAGTGAAGGTGACTTCAAGGACTTATTGATGAAGATCAAAGACTACAGTCTTTCATATACATTACACCCCAATGTAAAGACAACAAAAAGCCTCATAACTGGACCAATAATCAACATCACGATAAATGGTGAAAAGTTTGAAGTTGTCGGGATTTCATTTTACTTGGATCCACAATCAACATCTGTGGAAGTAGTAGTCAAGAAATCAGATGGTGTATTTCATTTGGAAAATCTGCTTTGTTAAAAGAAACAAAAGGGGATGTTGAGAAACTATTAAGTCTTAGGAAGCATTACCACCATTAAAATTGAAGTACCTAAAGAAAAGAATACTGTGATCAGATAATAATGATATTGGAAGCCATTAAGGAAAGGCTACCCAGTAGTGCTATAGTTTTAGAGGAAGACCAATACTGCCAAAGATGTGGAGTCAATATTTCGAGGACAGGAAAAGAAACCATGTTGCCTTCTTGCTCAGTGGCTTGTTGTCTTTGACTTGGTGTATTAGTATTCTCAACCAAAAGACAATAGATTATGGATTCCTGATGATACAGTCTATGGGGGGGTCAGTCATCCTCAGTCATAGACCAGGAAAGAGTAGGGTAGAGGATGAGGAAATATCCTAGGCTTTAGGATTTACTATATCAAGTAGAGTAAGATAGTACTCATTTACACCGGATAATTCAGCATTTCTGTTCTCAGCTGCTGAGAAATTTCTAAGTTAATCTAATTGTACATATTACAGTGAATAGCAAACAGTGGAGAGCAGAATTTTAATGGAGCCAAGTTACATATGCTGTACTGACGCCTTTCCTGTGCAATTCCATATAATTGAAGATTCAGTTCTTCAAAATATGAATGAGTTGGTTTGAATGGACATTTTATTTTTCTTGTAGAATTTAGTAATGAAATAAATGTCTTTATGGTAAAAGAGATGTTAAGAATTTAATATTATTTTTGCAAAAGTAACAGAAAGAAAAAAGAATACAGTACAAATGTAAACCATTCTTTAGGCAAGTTTTTATAAAAGCTATTTTATTCCACACATGTTTTAAATACATCTTTCTAAGTGTAGACATTATATTTTGCATATACAGTGTGTTGATCTGTTGTATGGATGATGCCATACTTGAATTTACATCCACCTACTTCGTTCAGTTACTGTCTTTTTAAATAGCTAAGCAATGCTTTTGTTTCATTTTCTTTTTTTCCTTTTTTAATAAAAATAGCATCCTGTGAAACTCTTGGATCCAAACTAGAATCAACGTGAAACCCAAAAGACCAAATTAGAATTCTTACAACTCCTCAAATGTGACACCCTTGGCAATCATTTTAGTGAGTGTCACATATGCATCATTTATTTGTGGGTTTAAAGGCATCTTTTACATCTTCATGGACTCCTTAAACAAACAAAGACATGTGTGATTCCAATGATGTAGAAGTTATTAGTTAATAAGTAATAATTATGTAAGTTAGAAGTTATTCAATTATTTCTATTGCATAGCCCAGAAAAGAAGCTTTATGGATGAGATCTCTGTGTGTATGCGTGTGTGTGTGTATGTGCTGGAGTTTGGTTATGTACTCAGTTATTGAGTATTGACGTAACTAACCTATATCCTCACAAATGCCAAGCCTTTGTCCAAATTATACCAAGTGTTAACACAGGCCAGAAGATGCAATTTACTGAGCTCTCTGTATTTGATCAAAAGTCACAAGGGTACTGACTTTTAGATAGATATTCTTTTCAATTGCAATTTTAGTGAAAGTTTACAGAACAAATCAGTTTTCCATTAAACAATTTGTATACATTTTGTTTAGTGATATTTGTTGTAATATCTTGAATATAACAGCTTCTTCCCACTTCTTGCCTGGGTTCCTCATTTCCATTTGTCCTTCTTTCCTGTCCCTTCCTGCTTCCTGAGCTTTGTTTTGGGGAAAATGCTGCTCTTTTGGTCCAGTATATTGATAGTTCTGAGAACTTTCCTCAAGTGTGTTATTTTTCCCTTTATAGACCTTGTTTAACCGCAAGGTGATACTTGAGGGAGGTTCAGTTCCAGGTTTGAAGATGTCTAAGGGACACAAACTTGGAGGTTTCACTAGTTTCTGTCCAACCAGTAAAATTCTCACTTTTTTTTTTTTTTTCAGGATTTTGAATGTTGTTCTACATTTTTTTCCCCTCCCTCTCTGTCTAGGACCCCCTCTTGTGATCTTGAGTAGAGTGGTTGGTGGCGGTAGAACCATCTAGTTCTTGTCTCATAGTCGTGGATGCTGAGTTCACATGATCCATTTCATTAGTCCCTTGAACTAACTTTTCCTTGAATCTTTGATTTTTTCAGTCTTCTTTGCCTTGGACAGAGAGAGCTCAGCAGGTGCATCTTAGATGATCACTTGCAATCTTTCAATATTCCAGTCATTACTCAACAGAGTATGAAGTAGACCATTGTCTTTGTGAACTGTGTTATGTCAGTTGATGTATATAGCCCCTGAGATTGTAGTCCCTAGTGCTCGAGCCCAGTGACTCATTCCCTCAAGGTGTTTGGATATGACTAAGAAGTTTTCATTATTTTTCCTCTTTTGCTCTAAAACATCCTTGTATGTATTTGCAGCACATACAAATACCCGTGGAAAAATATCATGTACCAAACTCATGGGTGTGTTCCTGTTCATCTTCCCACATCTGGTCATCTTGCATGTCTATCTATATATCTGGTTGTAGATGTTGTATGCTATTACTAGTATTGGAGGATAGAGTATTTAATAGTATTTTCCTCTGTTGTTTTTTGTGCTTCTTACAGTGTTCTCTTTTGCCATTGGTTACTGTGCTGTCCTCCATCTTATTGCATACTGTCTTTCCCTTCCCCCAAGGTAATGTGTCCACTCTCTGGTTAGTGATTTACCTTCCCTTCCCAGCTCATCCCTGATAACCATCAAATGATGTTT
>NW_006922221.1:1043195-1044674 GCF_000298275.1 Orycteropus afer afer | reverse complement strand
GTCTCACCTATTTTGGTCATGTTGTAAGAAGTGACCATTCCCTGGAGAAGGATGTCATGCTCGGTAGGGTGGAGGGTCGACCAAAGAGGGGGAGGCCTTCAACGAGATGGATTGACATGGTGTCTGCAATGATGAGCTTAAGTATAGCAGGGATTGTGGGGCTGGCGCAGGATCGGGCAGTGCTTTGTTCTGCTGTGCATGGGGTCGCTATGAGTAGGAAGCAACTCGATGGCACTTAACAACAACAACAACAACAACAATATTCTATTGTGTGTGTGTGCAATAGTTTATTTTTCCATTCATTGGGTGATGGACACTTAGATTGCTTCCCTGTTTTATGTGATTAAGTATAATGCTGCTATGAACAGCTCTTATTTCTCTACTATATATACTTAGTAGTGGGATTGTTGGATTGTAAGATATTTCCATTTCCAATTTTTAACAGAAGAACCATGTGGTTTTCCACAGAGATTGCACCATTTTGGAGGATCATCAGCAATGTAAGAGAGTTCCAATATCTCTAATTCCCTGTCAGCATTTGTTGTTTTCTACTTTTTTGAACTTTGCTTTTATTGCTGGGATGAGATGATATCTCCTTGTTGTTTTGCTTTGTGTCTCTCTGTAGGCTGAAGATCATAAACATTTATCCAGTAGCTTTTTGGCCACCTGTATGTCTTCTGTTGTGAAATATCTGTTCAAGTTATTTTGTCCATGTTTTAATTGGATTGTTTGTCCTTTTGTTGTTGAGATGTTTTAGTTTACTATTCATTTATGAGATTAGTCCCTTGCCTTATATTTTGTTGCCCTTTTCTTTTCCAGTATATAGGTATTCTTCTTAATTTTTAGGAAAAGACTTCTGATACTTATACAAATTTAATTTTTGGAAGATTCTAGTCATCTTGCGTATCTCGAGGAGCTCTGGTAGCATAGTGCTTAAGGCATTTGACTGCTAACCAGAAGGCTGGTGGTTCAAACTCACCAGCCACTCCTTGGAAGGAAGGTTGGGCAGTCTACTTCCATAGTGATACTGCCTTGAAACCCAAGGAGGGGTTGCTATGAGTTGGGTCTGACCCCATGGCACATGACAACAACAAAACAGTGTATTTCTAGAATTTTCCAAAAATTAAATTTGTATGCATATTAAAAGATTTTCCTAAAAAGTAAGACACTTGATGGCTAACCAGAAGGTTGGAGATTCAAACCCCTCAGCCACTCTTCGGAAGGAAGTTTGAGCAAGCTACTTCCATAGAGATGCTGCCTCAGAAACCAAAGGAGGGGTTGTTATGAGTCGGTGATGACTTGATGGGACACAACAACAACAACAACAGTGTATCTCTGGTATTTGTGCATTTGTAGATTTGTAATTGTGTTTGATAGTTTATCTATGCCATAAATTAGAGCACTTAATTTGCTTCTATTATTTTTTAATGCTATTTAGAGTTTAGGTTTTGTGTTTGAGGTGTTTTTTTTTTTTTTTTT
>NW_006922221.1:1038283-1042406 GCF_000298275.1 Orycteropus afer afer | reverse complement strand
GTCGAGTCAGCCCCGACTCATAGAGACCCCTCCTTGGGTTTCCGAGGCAGTATCACTACGGAAGTAGGATTGCCCAACCTTCCTTCCGAGGAGTGGCATGGACAGGTTTGGGGCATTTTGAATAAGACAACCATATGATCTACTATGCTGGGAATGATAACTTGAAAAGGAATGACATGTCATTCATCATCACAAAGGATGTTTCAAAAATTGTTCTCAAGTACAATGCTGACACTTATAGGATAATATCCATATGCTTACAAGGAGGACCCATTAATACTATTATTATTCAAATTTACATATTAGCCACCAAAGACAAAGATGAGGAAATTGAAGATTTTCATCAGTTTCTGCAGTTTGAAAGTAACTGAACATGCAATCAAGTTGTGTTGCTTATCATTGGTGATAAGAATGCAAAAGCTGGAAAAAGGGAAGAATTACCAGTAGTTGGTAAATTTGGCCTTGGTGACAGAAATAACACTGGAGGTAGCATGATAGAATTTTGCAAGACCAATGACTTATTCATTGCAAATAACATTTTCCAACAACACAAATGGAAGCTATACACTTGGACTTCACCAGATGGAGTACACAGGAATCATATTGAATATATCTGTGGCAAGTGGAGATGGAAAAGCACAATATCTTCAGCCAAAATAAGGCCAGGAGCTGAATGTGGAACAGATCATCAACTGCACACGCAAAAGTTCAATTTGACGTTGAAGACAACTAAAACAAGTCCACGTGAGCCAAAATATGATCTAGAATGTATCCCTCTTGAATTTAGAGACCATATAAAGAATAGATTTGATGCATTGACCATAAATGACTAAAAAACAGAAGATTGTGGGATGACATCAAGAGCATCAATCATGAAGAAAGCAAGAGGTCATTAAAAACGTGAGAAAGAAAGAAAAATGAAAATGGATATCAGAAGAGACTCTGAAACTTGCCCTTGAGTGAACACTAGATAAAAGAAATGGAAGAAATGACAAGATAAAAGAGCTGAACAGAAGATGTCAAAGAGCAGCTCAAGCAGACAAAGCCAGTTCATATAATGAAATGTTCAAAGACCTGGAGTTAGAAAACCAAAAGGGAAGAACACACTCAGCATTTCTCAAGCTGAAAGAACTGCTGAAAAAAATAAGCCTTGAGTTACAATACTGAAAGATTCTATGGGGCAAAATATTGAATGATGCAGGAAACATCAAAAGAAGATGGAAGGAATACACAGAGTCACTGTACCAAAAAGAACTGGTCAATCTTCATCCATTTCAGGAGGTGGCATATGAACAAGAACCAATGGTATTGAAGGATGAAGTCAAAGCATCACTGAAAGAATTGGCAAAGAACAGGGCTCCAGGAATTGATGGAATACACATTGAGATATTTCAACAAATGGATGCCCCACTGGAGGCACTCACTTGGTTATGCCAAGAAATTTGAAGACAGCTACCTGGTCAACTGACTGGAAGATATCCATATTTGTACCCATTTGAAAGAAAGGTGATCACACAGAATGTGGAAATTATGAAACAATATCATTAATAGCACATGCAAGTAAAATCTTACTGAAGATAATTCAAAAACCGTTGCAGCAGTATATTGACAGAGAACTTCCAGAAATGCAAGCTCAATTCAGAAGAGGACATGGAATGAGTGATATCATTACTGATATCAGACGGATCTTGGCTCAAAGCAAAGAATACAAGAAACATGTTTACTTGTGTTTTACTGACTATGCAAAAGCTTTTGATTGTGTGGATCATAACAAATTGTGGATAACATTGAGAAGAATGGGAATTCCACAACACTTAATTATACTCATGGGGAAACTCTACATAGACCAGAAGGCTGTCATTCAAACAGAACAAAGGGTCACTGCATGGTTTAAAATCAAGAAGGGAGTGCATCAGGGTTGTATCCTTTCAGCATACTTATTCAATCTGTATGCTGAGCAAATAATCTGAGAGGCTGGACTATATGAAAAAGAACATGGCCTAAAAATTGGAGGAAGAATCATTAACAACCTGTGATATACTGATGTCACAACTTTGCTTGCTGAAAGTGAGGATGACTTGAAGTACTTACCGATGAAGATTGAAGAATACAGTCTGCAATATGTATTACTTCTCAATATAAAGAAAACCAAAATCCTCACAACTGGACCTATAAGCAGCATTATGATAAATGGAGAAAAGATTGAAATTGTGAACACTTCACTTTGCTTGGCTCTACAATAAACACCAATGGAAGCAGCAGTCAGGACATCAGATAATGTATAGTACTGGGCAAATTGACTTTAAAGAAACTCTTTCAAGTGCTTAAGAGCAAAGATGTCTCTCCTTGAGGACTAAGGTGCACCTGACACAAGCCATGGTATTTTCAATCACCTGATATGCATGTGAGAGCTCGACAATGAATAAGGAAGACTGAAGAAGAATTGATGGTTTTGAACTGTGGTGTTGGCAAAGAATGCTGAAAGTATCGTGGACTGCTAAAAGAGCATGTCTGTCCTGGAAGAAGCGTAACCAGAACGTTCCTTGGAGGCGAGAATGGCCAGACTTCGCCTCACATACTTTTGTCATATTGTCAGATGGGACCATTCCTTGGAGAAGGATGTCATGTTTGATAAGGTGGAGGGTCAACAAAAGAAGGGAAGGCCCTCAACAAGATGGACTGACATGGTGGCAATGGCAATGAGCTCAAGTGTAACAAGAATCATGGAGCTGTCTCAGGACCAGGTGGTGTTTCATTCTGTTGTCCATAGGGTCATTATGAGTTCAAGCTGACTCACTGGCACCTAACAACCCCCCACACACACCCCTACACACATGGAATTAGGGTTGAGATTGTATTATATTTGTAAACGCTATGGGTAGTATTGACATTCTGGAAAAAAATGTGTCTGTGTATCTGTGTCTTTGTGTGCTTAAACTTATAAGTGTGTGAGATATTTCCAACTCTATCACCTATTATCTGTGGGACTTTGATCAAGGCACAAAAACTCCCAAGACTTAGCTTTGTATGAAATTGCTAGATGAAAAGTAACTACTTTTATTAGAAACCAAGTGTTCTGGTTACATAGTGCCACTCTGACAGGAATTTACCACAAATGGGATGACTTGAACAAACAGGAGTTTATTCTCTTACAGTTCAGGAGGCTAGAAGTCAAAGTTCCAAGTGCCAGACTCTAGGGGCTGGGTGAAAGCCCCTCAACCTTGGGCTTAAGCTCTGCTTCCAGCTCCTGGCCCACTGAAGCTAGAGGCTTTTCTTCACTCAGAAAGCTGCTGGCTGCTGAGGCTGCCAAGCCCAAGACTGACAAGTAAAAAGGCACAGTTTTGATGTTACCAAATCACATGGCAGGCCATTAATTCAAGTCCGTTGTAAGTCCCAAGGTCAGCAGAGCATGACAGGCCACTGAGTAAAGACTAAGCCACATGCAGGGTTCAAGCATGCCATAGACTAGAGACCATTCCCAAAGCTCCCTTTTATATGTGGAAGCAGACCACATCCCTAAATCAGCTACTCAGCTGCTTGTGGTAGGTACCATCATGGAGTTGATTGCCAGTCTCATCATGGGGAATAACTACCACCAGCTGCCCAACCACCCAATCCGGCCCAGCCAAGTTTACATACAAACATAACTACCACACCGAACACTTTACGTTTATAATTTTAATCTTCACAATTAATATTCAAGTCAAGCAATTATTTTTCCTCTTATAAAGATAATGAAACAGAGACTTGGAGTTTTGAGAATCTTGTGCCAAATTATGCAATTGACTCAGAGTTGGAAATTAAACTGACATTTTTTTACTTTTTTATTTTCCATAGTATGAGATAAATATCAAAGAATTAGTAAGAGATGTGTATAAGCAGGGTTAGGAAAATCATATTAATAATGTCTGTCTTTATTCTAAGAAGAAAAAAGGAGCTCTGGTAGTTTAGTGCCTAAGGCACGTGACTGCTAACCAGAAGGCTGGCAGTTCAAACCCACCAGCCACTCCTCAGAAGGAAGGTTGGGCAATCTACTTTCATAGTGATCGTCGTCGTCGTTATGTGCCCTCGAGTCGGCCCCGACTCATAGCGACCCCTCCTTGGGTTTCCGAGGCAGTATCAC
>NW_006922221.1:1034906-1037738 GCF_000298275.1 Orycteropus afer afer | reverse complement strand
CCTTCCGAGGAGTGGCTGGTGGGTTTGAACCACCAGCCTTCTGGTTAGCAGTCAAGTGCCTTAGCCACTATGCTACCAGAGCTCCCAAGAAAAATTATTAGTAAGAAGAAATAATGGGAAGAGCAAACAGAGCTAGAAAAATACAGATCCAAGACAGAGAACCTCACCAAAGTGGCGCTTTCCTTTTGACCCTGTCTTTTTAATGAACACAACCAATGTTGATATAATGTGCTAGGATCCAATTAAAAGGAATGTCACAATAGGTAATTATTTAGTGTTTAAGATTTTCCATATATTGAATTCATTCCTTGTCACATACTTGCACCTTCATATACTCTGTAGATCAACTTGATCATTTATTTCCTGTCTCTAATGTTTATGTTTCTAATAAGTCCTCCATTTTTGAACACCTATGATTTACATCTTGACCTTTTAATCTAGTTCCATTTTCTGGTTGATGATATCTCATTTCCCTCTCCTATCTACATGCATAAAGCATTTGACAGATTTGTCATGGGTAGCTGAAATTTTGCTAGAGGCACTTATATTTTCTTTTATTATATACCAGGATGAATTTCTTCCTGGCTTCTGTTCTTGGTCCTATTTATTGCTTTGACTTTCACTTGGAAATCAGGCATAGATTGCCAACTCTGATACCAAATGTTGGTGCTTTTATTTATCAGACATACATTTTAAATGGAATTAAAATGGTATGATTGGAATTCTAGTGAATCTAAAATGTTTTATTAGTTTTTAATTTTTTATTGTGATTGGGGTGAAATTTTACAAAGCAGACTCATTTTACATTCAACGGTTGATAGACATTGTGTTTTGTGACACTGATTAAAATCCCCACAATGTGACAGCTCTCTTCCCACTTCCTCCCTCTGGTTATCCTTTCTCTGTGTCCTTCATACCAATGAATTTCTGCCTCCTTAGCTTTCTCCTTTCACAAATTCTGCCCTTCTGATCTCCCTTGTTTATTTTTCTAAGGAGTTCATCTCCCTGGTGTAGTTGTTCAGCTCATAGACCTATCCATTGCTTGGTTGAAAGTTAGTCACGACAATGAGTCCAATCCCAGACCTGATAAAATGTTTAGTAAAAAAGTGCAGGGACTTTTTAAAATTCCCTTTTTGAGTTTTCTCATTTTTCATGGAGTAGGTATCCATGTGAACTGGAGTTTTATATACATCAAAGATGATCTTCAGTGAGCACCAGCCACTTTTGCTATAGATATATAATAGTGGGTTTTGTTTTTTGGATTCAGTTTTGTTTCTGACCAAACAGAATAACTACACACACTTTTATATTTATAGAAAATTATGTGTTTGTATTACTCAAAATTATAGTAACTATAGACACTACGGCCTTGTTCAGATTGATTGTATGTATTGTCCATACATATGTCACTTAATTTTCCATCTATGTATTTCAAAAAATAGATGTGAAGTACATACAAAGTGAATATGTTTTTCTTGAGTGTTTTCATCCACGAAACAGAATCATACATTTTGAAATACATTTTTTAAGCAAATCTCTTTTGTAGTTGGAGAAAAAACTCTGAGTGATAGTCTGTATGTTAGCATAAGGTGCTGAGTGTAGCACGGTAAATGTGTTTCTTCAACTATGTCTATTGTTTAAACACAGACATGCACATATACTCCAGGAGGAGAAATTTTGAATTTGACTTATATATTCTGCAATGTGACAAATGGGGTCAACAGCTAAGATTTTCAGGTAGCCATTTTCCTTATATGTAACTCGAAAACAAAAGAATCTTGGAAACAATTAGTCATCCTGTTAAGCTGTGTATCAGATAAGATGTTACATTTGTTTTGTTCTGCTGACTTGAACTTATCAAGACTTGAGTGCACATTTTTTTTCTTTTTTTGTATTTTTCCTGAAGCTCTGTTACACAACAGATGGGATGTCTAACATCCTTTTCTATTTAAAACATGCAAGTTATAATCAACAGGAGGGTTTTAGAACGTTAAACCAGCCAGCCATAAGAAATGTGTCATGCAGTTTCCTGTCATTCTAATTAATTAGATATTAATTATTTGTTATCCCCAATGAGGCTAAATGAGCTCAATGTTAGGATAATAGCTTTATTCTTATCAAAGGTTTGTATTCCTGTTATTCACTTGAATTGCAGAAAATAAAAATAAATATTCTAAAGTTATCTTAAAATGCATGAGAAGTATGATTTATATATGAGATGATATATTTAATCTATTTTTCAAAAATAATTTAAATATTTCACAATACTTTTACATAGACCTTTATAATTTATCTAAAGTCTTATATCTGTTGTATCCAAAAATTTATGATAAATTTTAATGGCAAGATTTCCTTTCTCTCTTTGTCTTAAAGTTTTCAATATTATCTAGAAAATATGCTGTTTGAACTACAAGTTATTATTTGTTTGCCATTCTTGTCCTTACTACTGATTAGTATGTGTTGTGTAAATTGTCAATCAGTGCGCAAGTCATGAATAAAACATGATTTGTAAAAATTTGCCCTGTTTTCAGGGAAGCAACGGAATAAAAAACAAAAAGTAAAATGCAAATTAGGAGACAAGTTAAGACAGCATTTATTGAAATATCTATTCTTAATCTGTTAGATATCATTTCAAATTATAAAATGAGAAAATGGGAGATGTAATAAGTAAAACCATAATGACAATGGTAATTAAGCAAAAGTGAGAAGACTAATTCCAGAATGTAATTTCCACAGTTATTATAGGACCCTTGACTGAATATGAGTAGTTACCTATCATTTCCATCCTTACAGTGACTATATATTCCAAAGATATAAATAATTATATATTTC
>NW_006922221.1:1010603-1034806 GCF_000298275.1 Orycteropus afer afer | reverse complement strand
CTAATAGGTGGGCTTTGACATTCCCTGAAAACTGAAATAGTTTATTTAAATATATAAGTAAATGGTCCAAAGGCATATTCCTTATTAAAAAAAAAAAAAAAAAAGTCATAGAGTATACATTACATAGCTAGTAAGAAGACACTCATATAACTCATATTACATTACTAGCATCTAAATGGAACCAGTCATATAATACACCTTAAAACATGCCACAAAACTCCCTTTATTACCTAGAAAACTCTTCCCCACAGTTTCAGAAAACTGTGCCTAATTAGACATGCATTTGTTAGAAGTCTATACTTTATATTTGATAACATTTTAAACTGTCATCAACTAGCTTTCAAATCATTTCTCTCAGTTGAATGCTTACTTATTGTTTAAGGTCTACCTAAATTGTGATCATGGAATATCCCTCAAGTCTGAGTTTAATTAAACTTCCCCTTGTATGATTTTCCAGAACCAATTTTCACAAACTTTTTTAAGTGTAATTCAGGTGGTGTAGTGCCAAAGGCATTTGACTGCTAACCAGAAGGCTTCCGGATCAAACCTACCAGCCACTCCTCGGAAGGAAGGTTGGAAAATCTACTTCCATAGTGATACTGCCTTGGAAACACAAGGAGGGGTCGTTTTGAGTCAGATCCGACTTGATGACAGTGAGTTTGGTTTGGGTTGGTTTGGTTTGGTTTGGAATATCTACTAGTTTAGAAGTCACCAAACATTTTCTGTGAAGGGCCTGATTGTGAAAATTTTAGGTTTTGTGAGACTTGTAATCTCTCTCACAGCTACTCAACTGTGTACATAGACAAAGATAATTTGTTGTTGTTGTTGTTGTTTGTATTTGAGCCAGCCCCGACTCATAGTGACCCCTCCTTGGGTTCCCAAGGCAGTATCACTACGGAAGTAGGATTGCCCAACCTTCCTTCCAAGGAGTGGCTGGTGGGTTTGAATCTCCAGCCTTCTGGTGAGCAGTCAAGTGCCTTAGGCACTATGCTACCAGCCATTCCCTGAAAACTAAAATAATTTATTTAAATATATAAGTAAATGGTCCAAAGGCATATTCCTTATTTAAAAAAAAAAAAAAAACAAGTCATAGAGTATACATTACATGGCTAGTAAGAAGACACTCATATAACTCATATTACATTACTAGCATTTACATGGAACCAGTCATATAATATACCTTAAAACATGCCACAAAACTCCCTTTATTACCTAGAAAACTCTTCCCCACAGTCAAGATAATAGGTAACTAATTTGTCATGCCTGTCTTTTCCTAAAAATTAATTTGCTAAAACCAGTGAAGTGATAGATTTGGCCCAAAGGGTATCTTTTTCTTACTCCTGTATCAGTCTCTAAGGAACTCTGGTGATGCAGTTGTTAAAACATTTTGCTGTTAACTAGAATGTCACCTGTATAAACCCACCAGCTTCTCTGTGGGAAGAAGATGAGGCAATATATTTCTGTAAGATTTACAGCCTTGGGAATCTATGAGTTAGAATTGACTCGATCGCAGTGAGGTATTTTTTAATTAATTAATTTATTTAGAGTATCAGGTGATCATATGTTCTACTATGCCAGAAATGACAAATTGGAGAAGAATTGTGTGGCATTCATCATCACAAGAATGTATCAAGATGTATCATGAAGTTGTAAGTATTAGGACAATATCCGTATGACTATGAGGAAGACCAGTTAATAGTACTACTATTCAAATTTAGGCACCAATCATCAAAGCCAAAGATGAAGAAATTGAAAATTTATACCAACTTCTACAGTCTGAAATTGACCAAACATTCTATCAAGATGTGTTAATTATCACTGGTGATTGGAATGCAAAAGTTGGAAAGAAAGAAGAATCACCAGCAGTTGGAAAATATGGCCTTGGTGATAGAAATGATTCTGGAGATTGCATAGTAGAATTTTCTAAGACCAACAACTTATTCATTGCAAATAGCTTTTTTTTCAACAACATAAATAGAGGCTATATATGTGGACTTCACCAGATGGAGTACACAAGAATCAGATCGACTATGTTGGTGGAAAAAGGTGATGGAGAAGCTCAGTGTTTTCAGCCAAATCAAGACCAGGAGCTGATTGTGGAACAGATCATCAACTGCTCATAAGCAAGTTCAACTTGAAGCTGAAGTCAATTAAAAGAAGTCTATGAGAGCCAAAATATGACCTTGATCACATACTTCCTGAATTTAAAGACCATCTGAAGAATAGATTTGATGCATTGAACATCAATGACAGAAAATCAGAGGAATTGTAGGATGACATCAAGACCATCATCCATGAAGAAAGCAAAAGGTTACTAAAAAGACAGGAAAGGAAGAAAAGACTAAAATGGCTGTGTGGTATAGGAAATTACCTGGTATGGCTTTTCTAGCCACAAGTCTTTGTAAACTCCGTGGTGGAATTTGCTATGAGCAACTGAGGAGCTTCTGAATTTTAAAGTTATCCACCTGGGGTATCTTTGTTGAGAGTGGACAAAACAATGTCCAAGGAAGTTTGCTGTCTCTCTCAGGTGCTTACAATTCTGATTTCATGATTGGTTAGTTGGCCACTCTGCCAGGCTCAAAAGGATACCTCCTAGAGGCAGAAGGAGTCTCTGAATGTTGGCTGCAAAAGACGTGCTTCTGAGAGAAACACACCCTTGAGAGACATGCACTGCTGAAAGAAAGATCCTGAGAGACACACATTGCTGAGAGAGAGAAATCAAGAGACACTCCGTGCTGGGAGAGAGACTGAGAGAGACTGTTGGCTGAGAGATGGTGGGCTGAGAGATACTGAGCATTGTTTTTGGACTTGAATTGTAACTTGGTGCTTCCCTAATAAACCCCATAATCTGTGAATTCTGTGTGGCCACTGCAGCGAATGATCAAACCCAGCAGAGAAGTGGTGGGTGCTGCGAGAGGAACAGTTGGTGTCAGGGCTAGAGGAAGGTGGCATGTCTGGCCTTGCAGAGATAGGCCTTGGACTACTGATGGTGATTCTGTCTTCCTCTTCTGGTGTTAGAGGAGGTCAGAAAATGCGGCTTCTCTTCCCCTTCGGCAGGCTGTCAGAAGAGACTCTGAAACTTGCCCTTGAATGGAGAGTACCTAAAGTGGGTGGAAAAATCAACAGGATAAAACACCTGAACAGAAGATTTCAAAGAGCAGCTCAAGAAAACAAAATCAATTACTATAATGAAATGTGCAAAGAATTGGAGTTAGAAAACCAAAGGGGAAGACCACACTCAACATTTCTCAAGCTGAAAGAAGTGAAGAAAAAAATTAAGCCTCAAATTGCAATATTGAGAGATTCCATAGGCAATACTTTGAATGATTCAGGAAACATCAAAAGAAGATGAAAGGAATATACAGAATCACTGTACCCAAAAGAATTGGTAGATGATCATCCACTCCAGGAGGTGTCATTTGATCAAGAACCAATGGTATTGAAGGAAGAAGCCAAAGCTGCACTGAAGGAATCGGCAAAAATCAAGGCTCAGGGGAATGACAAATACCCATTGAGGTGTTCCAACAAACAGATGCTGCATTGGACAAATTCACTCAGCTATGCCAAGAGATTTGGGAGACAGCTATCTAGCCAACTGACTGGAAGAGATCCATTCCAAAGAAAGGTGATCCCACAGAGTGTGGAAATTGTCAAACAATATCATTGATATCATAAGCAAGTAAAATCTTACTGAAGATAATTAAAAAAAAGTTATAGCAGTATAATGACCAAGAACTTCCAGAAATGTAATCTATATTCAAAAGAGGATGTGGAGCAAGGAATATGATTGCTGATGCCAGATGGATCTTGCCTGAAAGCAAAGAATACCAGAACGTTTACTTGTGTTTTATGGACTACTCAAAGGCATTTGATTGTGTGGATCATAACAAATTGTGGATAACAATGAGAAGAATGGGACTTCCAGAACACTTGATGTTCTCATGAGTAACCTGTACATAGACAGGAGGCTATTATCTGAACAGCTAAAGGGTTACTGCATGGTTTTAAATCAGGAAGGGAGTGCATCAGGGTTCTATCCTTTCATCATACTTATTCAATCTGTATGCTGAGGAAACCATCCCAGAAGGTGGACTATATGAAGAATAATGTGGAATCAGGATTGGAGGAAAGCTCATTAACAATCTGCGATACCTAGACAACACAACTTTTCTTGTTGAAAGTGAGGATGACTTGGAGCACTTACTGATGAAGATTGAAGACTATAGTCTGCAGTACAGATTGCACCTCAATATGAACAAAATGAAAATCCTCACAACTGGACCAATAAACAGCATCACGATAGATCGAGAAAAGATTGAAGTTGTCAAAGACTATTACTTGGTTCTACAATCAACTCCAATGGAAGCAGCACTCAAGACATCAAAAGCCATATTGCATTGGGCAAATATGTTACAAAAGAACACTTTCAGGCAATAAAGAGCAAAGATATCTCCTTGAAGACTAAGATGTGCCTAACCTAAATCATTGTATTTCAATCACCTCATATGCATGTGACAGCTAGACAATGAGTAAGGAAGACTGAAAAAAAATTGAAGTTTTGAGTTGTGTATTGACGAAGAATGCTGAAAATACCATGTACTGTAAAAGAACTAACAAATCTGTCCTGGAGGAAGTGCAGTTGGAATGCTCTTTGGAAGGGAGAATGACCAGCATTCATCTCACCTATTTGGTCATGTTGTCAGAAAGGACCATTTTCTGGAGAAGGATGTCACATTTCATAAAGTGGAGGGTCAATGAAAAAGGAAAGTCCCTTTAAAAGAAAAATTGACAAGGTGGCTGCAGCGATGGGCTAAGGTACATTAGGGATTGCAAGGATGGCACAAGACTGGACAGTGTTTCATTCTGTTGTACATAAGTTCTCTATGAGTCAGAGATGACTCAACATTGCATAACAATAATAATAGCATTAGACTCTAAGTTCCTTGTGGAGGAATCCTTGGATGGTTAAAATAGTTAAAGTAGTTGATTAGGAACCTAAAGATTGCTGGTTCAATTTCACCAAGAGGTACCTCAGAAGAAATGCCTGGTGATTTACTTTAAAAAAATTAGCCACTGAAAACACTGTACAGTACAGTGATACTCTGATACACATAGGATCACCATGAGTAGAAATCAACTTCACAGCAAATATTTTTGTTCTTCAAGAGAAGTAACCATGTCTTATTCATCTTGTTTACAATATTTTGTTTATCACTGTAATTTTCACATTTTGGGCCCTGAAAAATTCATTAATAAAAGCAGATACAGTATACTGTGAGTACAGTATATTGTATTGTATAGCTTATTGCATAATTCCTTTCATGAATCATTTGAAAAAAAGGTTGATAGCTTGTGATTTCAGTAATACAAGTCATACTGAACTCAACAGAAAAAAAATTGAGGTAATATGGATGTTGACTATATATGGGACATATGTATTCTAAGTGGACTCTGGTAATAAATTTGGTGGGATGAGGCTTATTTACACATTTCTGTAGGTCCCCACCAGGAAACATCATACACTGAAAGTGGGATAGCAGTTTCCCAGTGGACCTGAAAGGCTGAAAAATTTGGTGAGAAAGATATGTTCAGTGAATAACAAAAGGGATAATGCTAGAGAGTAGAGACCAAAAAAGAGTGGACTATGACGCAGAGAAGAGAAGACAGAAATAAAAATAAATAAATAGATAGATAAATAGATAGATAGATGTTGTTGTTGTTGTTACGTGCCGACGAGTCAGACCAGACTCATAGCAACCCCTCCTTGGGTTTCCGAGGCGGTATTACTATGGAAGTAGATTGCCCAACCTTCCATCCAAGGAGTGGCTGGTGGGTTTGAACCACCAGCCTTCTGGTTAGCAGTCAGGTGCCTTAGGCACTGTGCCACCAGAGCTCCCAAGATAGATAGATAGATAAATAAATAAAATGATTCTTATGCTCCTATTTAAAACTATTTTTTCTGTTGAAAATTTGCATCATGAGCAAAAAATTAAGTCAATAATAAATTATAATGGGATTCACCGTGCTTTTGAGAATTCAAAATCTTTTCTATGAGGAACATGCAACAGAGCTGGTTTGTTGTTGTTAAGTGCCATCACGATGGCTCTGACACAAGCGCTGCCGAATCATGTGCCATCCTCACAATGCTTACTATCCTGGCATCCATCATTACAGCCACTGTGTCAATCTGTATTGTTAAGGATCTTTCCCTTTTTAGCTGAATCTCCACTTCATCAAGCATTCCTTCTCCACAGAATGGTCTTTTCTGACAACATGACCAAAGTAAGAGAGATGAAGTCTGGCCATTTTCTTTTCCAAGAAGCACTCTGGTTGCACTACTTCCAGGGGAGATTTTTTGGTTCTTCTGGCACTCCATAGTACTTTCAGTATTCTTTGACAATATCACAGCTCAAAAGCATCAACTCTTCAGTCTTTCTTATTCATGTCCATCTTTCACATGCATATGACATGATAAAAAATTCCTTGGCTTGGGTTAGGTGCACTTTAGTCTTCAAAGTGACATCTTTGTTCTTTAAAACTTTAAATATTTCTTTTGAAGAAAACTTTCCCTGTACAATACAACATCTGATTTCTTTCTTTTTTAAAATTTTTATTACGACATAAGTGAAAGTCTACAGAACAAACTAACTTTCAATACAGTAGCTCACATACACTTTGTCTCAAAACATTGCCTGCAATATCCCACAATGCAACAGCTTTCTTCCCACTTCCTGCTCATAGTTATCTCTTCCTTCTGTCCTTCCCTCCCATGCCCTCCTGCCCCCTGAGCTGTCTCCCTGTGCATATGCAGCTCTTCTATTCTCCCATGATTGATCTCTCCAAGTTGGGTATCTATTGTTGTTGTTATGTACCATCCAGTCAGACCTGACTCATAGCGACCCCTCCTTGGGTTTCCAAGGCAGTATCACTACAAAGTAGATTTCCCAATCTTCCTTCTGAGGAGTGGCTGGTGGGTTTAAACTGCCAGCCTTCTGGTTAGCAGTCAAGTGCCTTAGGCACTATACTACCAAAGCAATGTAAATGTTCAGCTCATCTGCCTGTCTTTTGTTTGGCTGGAAGCCACAGGACTGGGTTCAATTCTAGACCTGAAGGGCACCTAGGGACCATACTCTCAGTGTTCCAACAAGCTCTATCAGACCAGCAAACCTGGTCCTCCATCCCACCCCTCCCCCTTTTTTTTATTGATTTTGAGTTTCATTCCACATTGTTCTCCCATTCTATTCAAGATCTCCTATATAGATCTCCCTCTGAGTGGTTGACACTGGTAGCCAGGCACCATCTAGTTCTTCAGGTTTCATAATCATATAGGCTGAGGATCACATGGTGTACTGATCGCTTGGAGAAATTATTTCCATATGTCTTTAGTTTTCTTCATTCTTCTTTGCTCTGGATGAAGAGAGACTCATCATTGCATCTAGATGGCCTATTGCAAGCTTTTAAGATACCAGTCACTACTCACCAAAATCAGGAAAGCAGGGGAAAGAGAAGGCAGAGGCAGTGACAGAACAGAGCAGCAGCCAGGCAGCCAGGTAAGGAGTGGGAAGGACCCAGGCCCCACCCCCACCAGCCAGGAAATCTGGGGCAAGGGAAGCCAGAGGTGACAACAGAGAAGAGCAATAGCCAGGCATCTTGGTAAGGGGAGGGAGAGACCCAGCCCCATCTCCACCAGCCAGGAAAGTGGGGGAAAGAGAAGTCAGAGGTGATGACAGAGCAGAGAAGCTCCAGGGATACAGGTACAGCGAGGGCAGAGAGGTTTCAAACAACCAAGCGAGAAAAACTTGTCTGTCAGTTTGTCGTACTAATTTGGGTTGCATGTGCCTGTAAGGCTTGAGGATGTGCCACCAGTGTTTTTAGTGCAGGCAGGGTTGCATATGGTGCACAGGTTTCAATGCAGCTTGCAGACTGAGACAGACTAGGAAGAAAGAAGAGGCCATCCACTTCTCAAAGAATTGGTCAGGGAAAACCTTATGAATAACAGAGAAACTGTTGGATACATTATTGTGCAACACTGTGAATAGCCCAGAAATATTATCTGATACAGTGCAGGAGGTCGAGCCCCTTAAGTCAGACAGCTTTCAAAATATGACTAGGAAAGAGCTGCATCATCAGAGTAAGACAAACCTTACTGATATGGATAGAGTAAAGCTTTCCAGGCCTCCATTTGCTGACGGGGGATGACTGGAATGACTCATATTGAGGAGAAACAGCTGTAAAGATTCATTAATAATAAGAACATGTAATGCACAAAGTATGAGTCCAGAAAAATTGGAAGTTGTCAAAATGAGATGGGACATATAAAGATTGATATCCTAGACATCAGTGAGCTGAAATGGACTGGATTCAGTCATTTTGAATAAGACAACCATATGATCTACTATGCCAGTTATGACAATTTAAAGAGGAATGGTGTGGCATTAATCATCACAAAAGATATTTCAAGATCTGTCCTGAAGTATAATGCTGTCAATGATAGGATAATATCCATATGTATATGAGGAAGACCAGTTAAGATGACTCTTATTCAAATTTATGCACCGATCACCAAAGCCAAAGATGAAGAAATTGAAGATTTTTATCACATTCTGCAGTCTGACATTGACCAAACATGCAATCAAAATGTGTGAATTATCACTGGTGAGTGGACTGCAAAAGTTGGAAACAAAGAAGAATAACCAGTAGTTGGAAAATTTGGCCTTGGTGATAAAAATAATGCTGGAGATAGAATTATGAAATAATTATGATACAATAATGCAAGACCAACAATTTATTCATTGCAAATACCTTTTTGCAACAACACACATGTCAGTTATATACAAGGGCTTCACCAGACAGAATACTCAGGAATCAGATTGACTACATCTGTGGCAAGAGGTGATGGAGAAGCTCGCTGTCTTCAGCCAAAACCAGGCTAGGAGCTGATTGTGAAACAGACCATCAACTGTTCATATCCAAGTTCAAGACAATTAAAACAAGTCTATGATAGACAAAATATGATCTTGAATATATCTCCCCTGAATTTAGAGACCATCTAAAGAATAGATTTGGTGCATTGGACACCAATGGCTGAAAACCAGAAGAATTGTGAGATGACATCAAGTGCATCATGCATGAAGAAAGGAAGAGGTTATTAAAAAGATGAGAAAGAACAAAAAGACCAAAATGTGTGTCAGAAGATACTCTGCCCTTGAGCAGAGAGTAGCTAAAGCAAATGGAAGAAATGACAAGACAAAAGAGCTGAACAGATTTCAAAGAGCAACTGAGGCAGACAAAGCCAATTACTATATCAAAATGTGCAAAGATCTGGAGTTAGAAAACCAAAAGGGAATAACATTCTCAGTATTTCTCAAGCTGAAAGAACTGAAGAAGATTTAAGTCTTGAGTTGCAATATTGAAAGATTCTATGGCCAAAATATTGAATGAGGCAGGAAACATCAAAAGAAGATAGAAGGAATACACAGAATCTCTGTACCAAAAAGAACTGGTTGATCTTCATCCACTTCAGGAGATGGCATATGATCAAGATCCAATGGTATTTAAGGAAGAAGTCAAAGCTGCACTGAAGAATTGGCCAAGAACAAGGCTTCAGGAATTGATGGAATACCCACTGAGATGTTTCAGCAAACGGATGCCCCACTGGAGGCACTCATTCAGTTATGCCAAGAGATTTGGAAGAGAGCTACCTGGCCAACTGACTGGAAGAGATCCATATTTGTGCCCATTCCAAAGAAAGGTGATCCCACAGAATGTGGAAATTATTGAACAATATCATTAATATTGCACAAAAGTAAAATCTTACTGGCAATAATTCAAAAACAGTTGTAGCAATATATTGACAGAGAACTTCCACAAGTGCAGACTGGATTTGGAAGAGAAAATGGAACAAGGTATATTATTGCTGATGTCAGATGGATCTTGGCTCAAAGCAAAGAATATCAGAAATATGTTTACTTTTTTTTTTATTGACTATGCAAAACATTTAATTGTGTGGATCATAACAAATTTTGGATAACATTGAAATGAATAAGAATTCCAGAATACTTAATTGTACCCATGAGAAATCTGTACATAGACCAGGTGTCTGTGGTTCGAACAGAACAAGGAAATATTGCATGACTTAAAATCAAGAAGGGAGTATGTCAGGGTTGTGTCCTTTCACCATACTTATTCAATCTATATGCTGAGCAAATAATCAGAGAAGCTGAACTATATGAAGAAGAACATGGCATCAACATTGGAGGGAGACTCATTAACAACATGATATACACAGATGACACAACTTTGCTGAAGGTGATGATGACTTGAAGCACTTACTGATGAAGATTGAACAATACAGTCTGAAGTATGAATTATATCTCAATATAAAGAAAACAGATATCCTCACAAGGGGACCAATAAGCAGTATCACGATAACTGGAGAAAAGATTGAAGTTGTCAAAGACTTCACATTGTTTGGTTCTACAATCAATGCCAATGGAAGCAGCAATCAGGGCATCAGAGGATGTAAGTGGGCTGCAAGGGACCTCTTTCAAGTGCTGAGGAGCAAAGATGTCTCCTTGAAGACTAAGGTGTGCCTGACACAATCCATTATACATTCAACTGCCTCATATGCATGTGAAACCTGAACAATGAATAAGAAAGACCAAAGAAGAATTCATGCTTTTGAGATGTGGTGCTGGCAAAGAATGCTGAAAGTACTATGGACTGGTAAACGAACTAACGATCTGTCCTGGAGGAAGTTCAGCCTCAACGCACCTTGGAAGTGAGAATGGCCAGACTTTATCTCATCTACTTTGGTCATGTTATTAGAAGGGACCATTCCCTGGAGAAGGATGTCATACTTGGTAAAGTGGATGGTCAACAGAGAAGAAGAAAGCCCTCATAGAGATGGATTGACACAGTGGCTGTGGCTAAGTGGTCAAGTATAGCAGGCATTGTGGAACTGGTGTGGGACTGGGCAGTGTTTTGTTCTTCTGTGTGTGGGGTCGCTATGAATCAGAGGCAACTCAATAGCACCTAAAAACAAAAACAACTCTCCAAAGTAGGGTGTAGAACAATGTTTTGTGTAGTATGTTATGCCACTTGAGCTTGATATCCCCTGCCACTATGGTCCCAAGCACACATGTCTAACTGCTCACTCAGTGTAACTGGCTATGGCCAAAAAGTGATTAGAACCTTTCCCCTTGTCAGCTCTACTATATACCTGGTGATTCTTATAGAATATACAAATACACTTGTAGAATCATTGTCTGCTGACCCTATACATGTTCTTGGGCACCCTCCCTCCTGCGTAGACATAGCTAATAGTTCACCCTGTCGACCCATCTAGCCACTCATAAGTTAATGTTTGCCTTCACTGACAATACAGTACTGTATGTGCAAAAGAGTTCATGTTTGTTGTCTGTACCTCCAATGCACCTCTCTATGTCTTCCTCTTCCTCAGTGCCACCACGGATCACTCACATTTGGTATATTGCCTTCTCTTCACTCAAATCAATACTTGTCTCTCTACCTATCTAAAAATGTTTCCTACCCTCCCTTCCCACCCCAAGTAACCAACAACAAAAAAAAAAAAATTCCTTCCATATATAAACCTTTCCTTAACTTTTTACAATAACTAACTAATACACTATTTGTCTTTCTATGATTGACTTATTTCACTAAGCATAATGTCCTCCAAGTTCATCCACCTCATGTAGTGTTTTGCAGATTCTACTTTATTCTTTAGGCTTGCATAATATTCTTTTGTGTGTATTTACCATAGTTTGGTTATCATTTCTTCTGTTGATCGCCACCTAGGTTGTTTCCATCTTTTTGCTATTGTACATAGTGCTGTGATGAACATGGCTGTGCATATGTCTGTTCTTGTCCTGGCTCTCATTTCTTTAGGATATATACCTCATAATGGAATGGCTGGGTGAAACAGTATTTCTAATTTTAAGGAATCGCCATACTGCTTTCAACAATGGTTGTATCATTTGACACTTCCACCAGCATTGTATAAGAGGCCCAATCCCTCCACATCCTTGCTAGCGTTTGTTATTTTATGTCCTGTTGAACTTTGCTACTAGTGCTGGGGCAAGATGGTATCTCATGGCTGTTTTGATTTGCATCTCTCTAACTGCTAATGATCATGAACATTTCTTCATATGTTTTTTAGGTGTCTGAATATCCTCTTTGGTTAAGTGTCTATTCATGACTTCTGCCCATTTTTTAATTGTATTATTTATCTTTTTGTGTGGAGGTGTTGGTAGCCATCATTTCTGTTGTTGAAAAAAACTATTTGCAATGAATATGTCGCTGGTCTTGCAAAATTCTGTCATAAATTCCAGCATCATTTCTATCACCACTGCCATATTTTCCAACTTTCTATGATTCTTTTTTGCTTACAACTTTTGCATCCCAATCACCATTAATAATTAATACATCCTGGTTTTATGTTTGGTCATTGTCAGACTACAGAAGTTGGCAAAACTCTTTAATTTTTTTCATCTTTGGCTTTCCTGGTTGGTGATAAATTTGAATAATGGTAGTATTAACCGGTCTGACTTTTAGACGTATGAGTATTATCCTATCACTGACAGCATTGCACTTCAGGATAGATCTTGAAACATTATTTTTGATGATGAATGAAATGCCATTATTCTTGAATTTGTCATTCCTGGCATAATAGACTATATGATTATCTGGTTCAAAGTGGCCAAAACCAGTCTATTTAAGTTCACTATTTCTTACAATAGCCATCTTTATGTGTTTCATTTCATTTTTTATAACATCCAATTTTCCTAGATTCATACTTCATACCTTCCATGGTCTAATTATTAATGGATATTTTCAGCTGTTTCTTCCCATTTTGAGTAGTTCTGGGTAGAGAGACAGTAGTCCAATGGCACTAGTAAAATACTGAACATAGATCTATTTAACAATAGTGCATTTCTTCTGAGTTCAGAGAAGAAGCAACATAAACTTCAGATTTATAAAATAAGAAGGATTTCTGACGATTTAGAACAGTTAGCCTTCTGAATTGTAGAGTCTTTTTTCCCTCTCTTTCTCTCTCAGGAAAAAAAAAAAAAGAAAATTACAATAAATTAAAACTGCTGTTTCTGACTTCACTTTCTAAAATCCATTAAATGAAGAAAAGAAATATAGGTACCATCTTAAAAGTGGAGAAGCCCTTACATTGCCTCAAAATATCTCTAGTAGTTTGTGGTAATAAAAATTTTACTTCCTCACAAACTGATTTAATTTCAGACTAAAATTTATTCTTTAAATAAGTCAAAGATCTGACAAACTTTTTATAAAAATGCAAACATCATATAACTACAGAGCACTATATACATTTACAATGATACACTACATTCCAAAAAAAAGTGAATCTGTAGTTTGAAAATCTGTCAATTCTGAATGGCATGAGTTTGAAGTGAGTAAAGAACAAATAGCTGAAGATATGGAAAGAGCAACAGAAAATACTGATTGGGAAATTGCATATGATCTCAAGGCTGAAGATATTGATTTAGTAGTCAGGAGTGAGGATATTTCATTTGCAGCTACTGGAGTGGACAAACTGAGAAAGAGCATGGTGAGAGCTTTGGCTTCTTTGCAATAGTAGTGAAGGTGTAGAATATCCATTGGGTAGAAATCAAACAATAGGAGACACACATTTTTATCCTGGTTTTTCTTTATGTATTATTTTGGATGAATTTTTTGATGCTATGGACACATTTCCCTATGTCAAGGTTAAGAAAGGTGAATTAAAATACCTCCTAATTATTTAAAAAAAAATTAATTGAAATTATTTTTCCTTCTTATAGCATTTATTTAAGAAGTATATTCAAATTAATGAGTTGATATGTCACATAAAATGTCAAAATTGAGCTTATATTAATATTTTTGTTATAATAAACCTTGAAAGAATACTTAGTCAATACTTGTCTTAGCTAACTATTGCTGCCATAACTAATAATACTACAAATGTGTGGCTTTAGAGGATGGAAATTAATCATCTATACTACACTTGGACATCTTTGACACCAACTATAAACCAATTCACAATGACAATGTTGTTGTTGTTAGGTGCTGTTGAGTTGACTCCTAGTCATAGTGACACTAGGACAAGAGAATGAAACACTGGTTGGTCCTGTGCCATCCTCACAGTCCTTGCCATGCTTGAGCCCTTCATTGCAGACAGTGTTTCAATCCATCTCATTGAGGGTCCTCCCCTTGTCCACTGACACTCTACTTTATCAAGTGTTTTGTTCTCTAGGGCTTCTCTAACAGAAAATACCACAGGTGGGTGGCTTTAACAAACAGGAGTTTATTCTCTCACAGTTTTAGAGGCTACACATGCCAAGATTTAGGGGCTGGGTAAAAGTCCCGTTGCCTTCGGCTTCAGCTTTGCCTATTGCTCCCAGCCCACTGGAGACAGAGGTGTCTTTTCACTCATGTAGCTGCTGGCTGCTGAGGCTAACAAGTCCAATGTCATCCAGTAAATTGGCACAGTCCCAATATTACTATACAACATGACAAGTCACTAATTCAAATTTAGAGGCAGTCCCAAGAGCAGCAGGAAACATGACAAGCTTCTAATGAAGACTCAGCTACATGTAGGGTCCAAGCATGCCAATAAGCTCCAGAGACCTATCTGAAAACCTCTCCTTATATACAAGAAGCAGACCACATCCCTTAGGCAGCTACTCAGCTGCTCCCGTAGATTCCACCACACAGCTGATTACCAATCTCATCATGTGGAATAATTACAATCAGCTGCCCAGCCACTAAAAACCAGGCCCAGCCAAACTGACACATAACCTTAAAATGATACCAAGCATAACATCCTTCTCCAGGGAATGATCCCTTCTGACAACTAAACCCAAAGTAGGTAAGACGAAGATTGGCTATTCTCACTTCCAAGAAGCATACTGGTTGTACTTCTTCCAGGTTAGGTTTATTCTTTCTTCTGGTAGTCCATGGTATTTTCGGTATTCTTCACTAACACCACAATTAAAAGACATCACACCTTCTTTGATCTTCCTTATTCAGTATCTCTTCTTGCTCTCCAACTTTTTAAGGAGGTCTTTGGCATTATATTTTCCCAGTTCAATATGACATCTGACATATTTTCAGGAAATATGACATTTCCTGACCACTGCGGTGTTGTTCTGTGGGTGTTGATTATGGATTAAAGTAAAATGAAATCCCTGAAACTTCCACCTTTTCTCCATTTATCATGATGTTGCTTATTAGTCCAGCTGTGAGGATTTTCATTTTCTTTCTGTTGAGGTGTAATCCACACTGAGATTGCAGTTTTTGATCTTCATTAAAAGTGCTTCAAGTCTTTACTTTCAGAAAGCATGGTTAAGATATTTGCATTTTGCAGGTTTTATTTGTTCTTCAACTGATCCCAATACCATGTTATTCTTCATGTAGTCCAGGTTCTCAGATTATTTGCTCAGCATATACTTTGAATAAATAGGGTGAAAGGATGCAACTCTGACATACAACCTTCCTGATTTTGAATCATGAAATATCTCCTTATTCTGTTTGAATGACAGCCTCTTGGTATATGTACAGGTTCCTTGTGAGCAAAATTAAGTGCTCTGGAACTCCCATTCTTCACAATGTTATCCATAATTTGTTATAATCCACACAGTCAAATGACTTTGCATAGCTAATAAAACACAGGCAGAAATAATTATGGTATTCTTTGCTTTCAGCCATGATCCAACCGATATCAGCAATTTTATTCCTTGTTCCACATCCACTTCTGAATCCAGCTTGTATTTCTTGAAGTTCTCTGTCAACATACTTCTGCAACCATTTTGGAATTACCTGTAGCAAAATTTTACTTCAGTGTTATTTTAATGATATTGCTTGATAATTTCCACATTCTGTTGGATCATGTTTCTTTTTAATAGGCACAAATATTGATGTCTATCTATTGATCAGCTATCTATCTTCCAAATTTCTTGACACAAATGGATAAGTGCCTCCAACACAGCATCCCTCTGTTGAAGCATCTCTGTGGGTATTCCATCAATTCCCAGAACCTGTTTTTCACCAATTCCTTCAGTGAAGCTTCAACTGCTTCCTTCAATATCATTGGTTCTTGATCTTATGCTACCTCCTGATATAGATGGACATCTACCAATTCTTTTTGATGCAGTGACTGAATATTCCTTCCATCTTCTTTTGTTGCTTCCTGCATCCTTCAATTTTTGCCCATAGAATCCTTCAATACTGCAACTTGAGGCTTAAAATTTTTCTTAATTTCTTTCAGTTTGAGAAATGCCAAGTGTTTTCTTCTCTTTTGGTTTTCTAACTCCAGGTCTTCACACATTTCATTATAGTACTTTACTTTGTTTTCTCAAGCTGTCTTTTAAATCTTTTTCAGTTTTTTTTTTTTTTTTCCATAATTTCTTCCATTTTCTTTAGCTATTCTCCATTCAAGAGCAAGTTTCAGTTTCTTTTGACATCTATTTTGGTTGTTCCTTCTTTTCCTGTATTTTTAATAACCTTTTGCTTTCTTCATGTATGATGCTCTTGATGTCATCCCACATCTTGTCAGATCATGTCTGGTCTTCAGTCACTGATGTTAGATGCATCAAATCTATTCTTCAAATTGTCTCTAAATTCAGGTGTGTTATAATCTAGTTTATATTTTGTCTCTGTGGATTTTAATTTTCTTCAGCTTCAACTTGAACTTGCATGTCAGCAAATGATGGTCTGTTCCACAGTCAGCTCCTAGCCTTATTTTTATTGATGATATTGAGCTTCTCCATCACCTTTTTTCCATAGATGTAGTCAATGTTATTTCTGAGTGTTCCACATGATGAAGGCCATGTGTACAGCCACCATTTATGTTGTTGAAAAAGGTATGTATATTGACTTAGTCATTTTTCCTGCAAAATTCTACCATGCTACCTCCAGCATCATTTCTATCACCAATACTATATTTTCCAACTACTGATGATTCTTCTTTGTTTCCAAACTTTGCATTCCAATCACCAATAATTATCAATACATCATGAATGCATGTTTGTTCCATTTCAGATTGCAGAAGTTGGTAAAAATAATTTCTTCATCCTTTGCTTAGGTGGTTGGTGTGTAAAACTGAATAATAGTGATATTAACTGGTCTTCCTGGTAGGCATACAGATATTATCTTATCACTGACAGGATTGTATTTCAGGATAGATTTTCTAGCATTCTATTGGTTGCATAGTGCCTAAGGCACTTGACTGCTAACCAGAAGGCTGGCGGTTCAAACCCACCAGCAACTCCTCGGAAAGAAGGTTGGGCAATCCTACTTCCATAGTGATACTGCCTCGGAAACCCAAGGAGGGGTCGCTATGAGTCGGGGCTGACTCGACAGCAAATAACAACAACAACAACATTGATGATGAATGTGTCACCATTCCTTTTCAATTTGTTATTCCTGTCATAGTAGATCACAGGATTTTCTGATTCAAAATAGCCAATACTAGTCCATTTCTGCTCAGTAATGCCTAGGACGTCAATCTTTATGCATTCCATTTCATTTTTGACAACTTCCAATATTCCTAGATTTATACCTTGTACATTCTAGGTTTTGATTATTAAAGGAGGTTTGAAGCAGTTTTTTCCCCATTTTTATTTGTACATATCAGCAAATGAACTCCAGAAAGCTCTGCTCTATGCACGTTATTAATATTGACTCTACTTTGGAGAGGTAGCTCATGAGACTATCAGCAATATTCTACATGAATATTTTCTTTCTTTCAAGGTAGCCTTTCTGAGTCCTTGCTCTATGACCAGCCACAGAAAACCTTCTACTTTTAAAAGATTCAGATGATTATGTTAATCTCACCCAGATTAATTCATCTTTCCCTATTTGGAAATCACCTGTATATAATTATATATATATATATATATATAACAATTGTGGGAGTAAAATCCATCAACTTCACAATCCAGACATCATGTAGGGTGTCATTTTAGAATTCTGCTTTCTATAAGGATTAATCACAGGACTTTGGGTGGACTTTGCATTTTTGTTATGCTACTTTCTAGTTAAATGATCTTAAGAAAGTCACATTTTCATGTATCCTCCATTTCCTTACTTGAAAAATTGCTGTAATAATGTTGATATGAGGATTAAAGAAGTTAATATCTATAAAATCTTGGTAATGTTCAATACATGTTAATTACTGATTTATGATTAAATCTACACAGGCTAGGAGGGGGAAGGTATGAGTTACAGTTTCTGAGTTAGCCTATGCCTCTTAATTTGTGTGAGATGAGGGACACCTTCCTCTCATTTATTCATCGTGTTTCAGTGCTTAGGAAATTTCAGTGATGATGTATTTATAACGTAGTTCTAAAGTGCTAAAATTTAAATATATATATACAACATAGCATCTGAACATTACCAAGTTAATCACTTCGTTTCATTATCTGAAGAAAAATTGATCTTTTATAGTACTAGTGGGGAAAAAATAACTATTGCTTATTGAGAAAAAGTAGGTTTTTCTCTAAAGATCAAAAAAGGAAATGAATTTTTAAAGGTAACAGTAAGTTTTTTGAAATTTCATTTATGCATAGAATTTATATAACTAACCATGAGTAATATGTGATTCCACTTCTGGATTCAAATTGATTCAACTAAGGAAGGTTAAAATTAAACACTTACACATTCCTGTCATTTTAAACATTGGAAAACATGTGTTTGTGTAAGATCAACTTTTGCAATTATTTTCTATTATCTTCCCTTCCTTCCATATCAGACCTTAGATAAAAAGTTGGCATCAAGATGACTCTGACTCATGGTGTCTCCATGTTCATCAGAGCAGTGCGGTGCTCCACAAGGATTTAGTTGCTGATTTCTTGGAATTTCATTGCCCAACTTTCTTCCAAGGCATCTCTAGGCAGACTTGAACTTCCAACCTTTTGTTAAGTAACCATTCCCACTAATCATTTGCACCACCTACCACTCTAAATCATACCTTATCAACTTTACAAAACTGGCTGCTGGGATCACCTGAAACTGTACACATTCTAGTAGCTGGATGTCAATTATCATTATGGAAAATAATCTTAACTGCTGAAAAACTGCTTTGTACTTAAAGAGGTTTAAACAGCATGAGATTTATAATCACAAAAGCCATGATTTGAACCCTTTGCTAAAACCTGTATGTTCCACTTTCTCTACTAGCAGCAGAGACTTGAGTTAATTAGTTAATCAATTTTCTTTGAAGCTGGGAATTTATTGCCTGTTGATAATCAATCTTGATGTTGATTCCCAGAAACTGTGTATTTAGTGATAAAAATATTATAAGTAAATATTAACTGGTCTTGGATTTCTTGTTGATATAGTATGTCCACCTGTTAGAGTGCCTCTTTTCAATCTACAATCTACAATCATTTCATATGTATCAGTGCAATGATCTGTCTGCTAGACCAAATTTCATTGAAACTGTTTAAGTCAAACATTTTCCCGTATCTTTTGAATGACACTCCACTAATTTTGCAGAATTACTAGCTTGTTAAATCATGCCTATCTTGGTTTGGAGGTTTGTTGATGGATGTGGCATAACAACTCACTTTTACTCATTAGAGGGAAAAAAGTATCGACACAGATAGATAAAATGGTTCTTTGTTTGTCTATGTACTTATTTATCTACCGTAGATTGATTTTTGTTATTACTAATAATGCAGTATTGTATATGTAACAGTATTTATCTTTGTTACCTGTACCTCTTGTGCACCTCTCCAAGTTTTCTTTCTCCTTAGTGATATTGTGCTGGTCACCTGCTTTTGGTACATTGCTTTTCCCTTCATCTAAATAATACATCTCTTATTTAGCCAGTAATGTTCCCTCCCCTCACATCCTATTGCTGATAACCAATACAGAAAATCTCCTTCCATGTGGAAACTTTTCCTTGACTTTTTACAAAAGTGGACTCATACAATATTTGTCCATTATTGACTTATTTCTGTCAGCATAGTGTCCTCCAAGTTCATCCACATTATGAGGTGTTGCATGGATTCTTCACTATTCTTTAATGTTGAATAGCATTCCATTGTGTGTATGTACCATAATTTGATTATCCATTTATCCACTGATGGGCACTTAGATTGTTTCATGTCTTTGCTATTGTGAACAGTGCTGCTTTGGATATTGGTGTGCATATATCTATCTCTGTTCTGTTCTCACTTTAGGATATATACCTAGATCAAAAGGCATTTCTATTTCTAATTACTGGCATTTGTTGTTTTCTGTCTTGTTGAATTTTGCCTCCTATTTCTGGGCTAAGATGGTATCTCATTTTTGTTTTGATTTGAAACTAACAACTAACAATCACAAGCATTTTTGCTGTGTTTGTTGGCACCTGAATATCTTGTTTGGTGAAGTGTCTGTTTATGTCTTCTGCCAATTTTTTAATTGGATTGTTAGTCTTTTTGATTTTGAGGTGTTGAAGTTTTATATAATTTTCAGGATAAAGCCCTTGTGGATATGTTGTTGTCAAATATATTTTCCCAGTTTGTAGATTCTCTTTTTACTCTTTTGGAGAAGTCTTTTGGTATACATTATAATTTAATTTGTAGAAGGTCTCAGTTTCTAGTTTATCTTCTGCTCTTTGTGCATTTTTGTTTATACTTGATGGTCTATTTATGCCACAATTAGGATGCCCAAGTTTACCCCTAGCTTCTCTTTGATGAACTATATAGTTTCAGAATTTATATTCAGGTCTTTATCTATCGTCTTTCATTTTGTGTATGGTGTGAGGTACAGATCTTGTTTAATATTTCTGCAAATGGATATCCATTTTGACAGCAATATGTATTAAAGAGATTATTTTCCCCTTTGATTTATTCTGCCACTTTGTCAAAAATCAGTTGTCCACAGATGGATGGGTCAGTTTCTGGGTTTTCAATTCTGTTTTACTGCTTTCTGTATCTTTCATTACACCAATACCAGGCTGTTTTGACTACAGTGCCTGTACAGTTGATTTCGAGATCAGAAAGTGTGAGACCTATAATTTTGTTCTTCTTCTCCAGTGCTTGCTTATGTGAGTTCTCATTCTTTTCCTTTTAAAATTAGTAATTGGTTTTCCATGCTCTTAAAGAATGTTGATAGAATCTTTATTGGGATTGCACTGTATTTATAGATTGTTTTGGGTAATATAGACATTTTCCCCATGCTCAATCTTCCAACTCAAGAGCAAGGTATGTTCCTGCATTTATATAGTTCTGATATAGTTTCTTGTAGTAATGATTTGTAATTTTCTTTGTACACATCTTTTGTATCCCTGGAAAGATGTATTCCTAAGTATTTTATCCTGGTAACAACTGTGAGTGGTATTGTTTTCCTTTTCAGTGATCTCTGTGTTGATGTAGAGATATCCAACTGATTATTGCATATTGATCTTTTAACCTACTACTCTATATAGGAGCTCTGGTAGCATAGTGCGTAAGGCACTGGACTGCTAACAAGAGGGCTGGTTCAAACCCACCAGCCACTCCTCAGAAAGTTCCTCTAGTTCCATAGTGATACCATCTTGGAAATCCAAGGAAAGATCATTATGAGTCAGGTCTAACACAAAGGCACATGACAACAACTATATCTATATCTATATATATCTATCTATATCTATATCTATGTCTATGTCTATATCTATCTACCTATCTATATACATCTATCTATCTATCTATCTATCTATATATAGTTTTGTATTATATTGGATAGAATCTTGTTGAATTATGTGGCTATATTTATTAGAGACATTGGTTTGTAAGAAACAATTGTTTATTTAAAAACCCAATGAGTGTTGCTGTGTATTGGAGTCAACACAATGGTAGTGCATTTGGTTTGAATTTTGGTTGCCCAGTTTAAGAAGCTATGGTGGCACAGTGGTTAAAGCATCGGGGTGCTAACTAAAAGGTCCAAGGTTTGAAATCACCAGCTGCTTCATGGTAGAAAGATGAGTCAGTTTGCTTCTAAAAATGTTTACAACCTTACAACTACTATGAGGCAGTTCCACTCTGTCCTATATGGTCACTATGTGTTGGACTTACTTCATGGCAGTGGCTTTGGGTACTTTTGTTTGCTTGTTTTTACCTGGCTTTAGTATCATGGTTATTCTTCCTCCATGGAATGAATTTGGGAGTGTGCCACCATTTTCTATGTTCTGAAATAGTTTGAGTAGGAATAATATCAGCTCTTCTCCGAATGTTTGAAAAAATTCTATAGTGAAGTTGTCTGGGCCAGGATTTTTGTTGTTGGTAGTCTTTTAATGACCTGTTCATTTTCTTCTTTTATTATGACTCTGTTCACATTTTCTACCCGAGTTTGTGTTAGTCAGGTTGGTAATGTGTTTTTACATATCTACTCTCTTGTTCATGAGTTTAAAATTTACTGACATACAGTTCTTCATAGCATCCTGCTTGTTTCCTTTGATAAATTTGCCAGTAGTTTGTCAATTTTATTAATCTTTTCAAAGAACTAATATCTAGAGTTGGATGCTTTCTTTTGTGTTGTTGTTTCTGTTTAATGTATTTCTAGTCAAATCTTTATTACTTACTTTCTCCTTATGACTGTAAGCAATTTTGGCTGTGGATTTCTAATTGTTGGAGATGTTGGGCTATGGTATTGATTTTGGTTATTATTATTTTTTTAATGTGTGCATTTATCACTATAAATTGCCCTTTGAACACTATTTTTGCTGTGTCCCAAAGATTTTTCTGTGTGGTGTTTTCATTCTCATTTTATTCAAGGAATGCTCTTTTTTTAAATGCATTTTATTGAAATATAATTTTTGTACAGTGAAATAGAGAAAGCTAAAGTTATATGAGTCAATGTATTTTGTTTTGTTTTGTTTTGCAGTGTTCCCTCCCTTCCACTCCCAACCCTGGCAACCAACAAAAAATGTTTCCCTCCATATATAAACCTTTTCTTGACCCTCCACAACAATGAACTAATACTATATTAGTCCTTCTGTGATTGACTTATTTCATTCAGCATAATGTCCTCTAAGAATGGGGTGTTTTGCACACTCTACATTATTCTTTAGTGCTGCATAGCATTCCAGTATGTGTATGCACCATAATTTGGTCATCCACTCTTCCACTGATGGGCACGTAGGTTGTTTCCATCTTTTTGCTATTCTAAATAGTGCTGTGATGAGTATGAGTGTGCATGTATCTGTTCCTATCCTGGCTCTCACCTCTCCAGCATATATACCTAGTAATGGGATTGTTGGGTCAAATAGTATATCCAATTCCAACTTTCTAAGGAATCGCCATATTGTTTTCCACAGTGATCGTGTCACTTCAGTCATACAAGCAGTATATGAGAGTCTCAATCTCTCAACATTCCCACCAGCATTTGTTATTTTCTGTCTCATTGAACCTTGCCATCAGTGCTGGGGTGAGATGATATGTGTCATTGTTGTTTTGATTTCCATCTCTCTGATGGCCAATGATTGTGAGCATCTTTTCATATATTAGTTGAGCACCTGCATATCCTCACTGGTGAAGTATCTATTCATATCTTCTGCCCATTTTCCAACTGGATTGTTAATTCCTTTGGTGTTGAGGCACTGGAGTTTTCCATAAATCTTAAAAATAAGTCCCTTGCCAGAAATGCAATTTTCAGCAAATATGAATTTGTTGCTGTCATTTTTGTCATGTGCTTTTTCATTGTGTCAATTTCTTTTTTCCATATAATTTTCTATGCTGAGCTTGTTTTTTTTATGAATCATGTTTTCACTTCCTTCCTTGCTATTTTAGTATTTGCTGGTCCTCTTTTTTATTTTCATTTGAAAGTTTACCTTTTTTCTTTGAGGTTACCCTGTGATTTATAGTTTTCTTCCCAAGTTTAGAACAGTCCATTCTATCTTGTAGTTGTCTTGACTTCCCTACCATCTAGAAGTTCTGTAATGACACAGATTTTTTTCCCTCTTTTTGGTTTGTAGTTGTCCTCATTTGTCAGTTGGTGTCTCTGGTTTCCTGTTTACAATCTTGTAGGTTTGTTTATTTTGTATACTTTCATTGTGGGGTTGGTTTCTGGGTTATATCATTATGTGTGTTAATGGTCAGTTGTTGTTGGCTGTTGCTTCTCTGTCCAAAGTGTTCCCTTTAGCATCTCTTGTAAGGTTGGTCTGGTTTTAACAAATTCCCTTAATTTCTGCTTATCTGGAAATGTCCTAA
>NW_006922221.1:1009003-1010238 GCF_000298275.1 Orycteropus afer afer | reverse complement strand
ATAAACTTTAGGCTTTCTTCATTTTGTTTTGATTTTTTTTCTGATTGATCCTTTTCCAAAGAAGTATTCAGGTATTTGTCTTCAATCTCATTAATTTTGTCTTCCATTGCATCAATTCTACTCCTTTGACCTTTCAATGTATTATCTATTTCTGACAATTTAGTATTACTCTTCTGAATTTCTAGCTGTAGATTTAGAATCATTTCTAATTTTTCATTTATTTTGTCATTTTTTTCTTGTACTTTCTTCCAAAATTCTTCTAGTGTTTTGTGTGTATTTTCCTTGGTCTATCTCTCAATCCTTTGAAGATACATAAATGTAATTCTTTTGAATTCCTTATCAGGGAGTTTCAATGCTGTATCTTCCTCAGGGATGTGTTTTGGGTCTATATCCTGGTCCCTTGTTTCTCCTGCTTTATCTTGCTTCTTTGTGTGGACTGTGCTGCTCTGTTGTCTCTGAGGCATTGTGACATTTTTGTGCTTATGTTTAATTGGTGATTATATGTTGGAGTGACTTGCCCACAAGTTTCGTTTTCTTTGTTTTGTTTGTATGTAATCTACACAGGCAGGGTACTGTGCTATGTTCCTCTATTCACTAGTTGACAGCACTTATACACTCACCACCTGTCTCCTTTCCTTTGTCAGCCTCTTGTATGTCCCTGCCAAACCTGGCAAAGAGAGCCCATTCTTCGGTCCCTGGAATGCAAATGAGAATGCTATCACTTTTAAATCCAAAATGGTTTCCATTTGTAAACATGCAAAATGGCTGTGCCCTGGGTCACTTTAAATATCCAAAATGGCCACTGCTTGAAAACATTCAAAATGGCTGTGCCCTCGGTCACTTTTAATATCCAAAATGGCTGCCACATGTAAACAATCAAAATGGCTGCACCCTCCAGACAGCAGATAGTCCACAACTCAGGTTGTCTCCCTCCTTGCTGTTTCCCTTCTTAGTCACCAGAGCAGTTGTCCCTTCAGCCCTTGGTGACAAGGACTGATCTTTAGGTCAATTCTCAGCTCCCAACACCACTTGGAAATACTCAGGCTGTTGGTCTTGTCAGAGTAGCTGAGAGTCCACAGCTCCGTCCATCTCTGTACTCATTGTTTCTGTTCAGGGTTTTCCACTAGTTGGTGCCTAATCCACTTCTGTAGAATTCCTTTCAAAGCTCAGGGCTCCAGGATTATCTTCTGTATCTCTGTCAATTGTTTTTTTCTTTTCTTTGTTGAAGAGGGTCT
>NW_006922221.1:1007703-1008903 GCF_000298275.1 Orycteropus afer afer | reverse complement strand
AATACATGAGCGCTTACTCTTATTGGTTGCCCTTTATAAGTAACTTTTCATTTTTCCTGTGCTGCTTTCAGAAGTCTTTAATTTGAGAAAATTTTATGATAATGAATGATAAAATGATAAAAATTGTGAATTTCTCCTGAGGTCTGTCTTATTTGGGTTTCAATGAACCTCCTTAATGCATGTATGCCCATATTTCATCATATTAGGGAAGTTATCATCCAATAAATCTTTGCCAATTTTCTCTGTGGTTCTATTTTTCTTTTCTTTTTCTTCTATCTCAATCTCATGTAAGTTATTTTTCTTGATGGTGTCCCACATAAATCTTAGGCTTCCAAAATGTGGTGGGAAGTAGGGCATCTGGTTCTGGAACTAGTTTCTTCCTACCTAGAAGTAGGAAGGAATCATGGCATTATATCCTGGAAAATTCCTGATAACCCCAAAGATATCTTGGATCAGGTAGTGGGCCCAATAAACAGTTTCTACAGGTGCAAACAGTGCACCTGTTTTCAGAAGGAATTCTTGATGGCCCCAAAAGCATCTGGGCACAGGGTGTCTAGTTCTACAGTCCCCAATGTCAGGTAATTGAAGTGCTTCTGGTCTAGAAAAAAGTTCTGCTTTTCCAAAATGTGGCTGGGTGCAGGTATCCTTCACCGAAAAAACAGTTCCTGCTGTCCTAAAAGGTTGTTTGGTAGTGAGCCTCTGGTCCCAGAAAAACTTTCATACCCACCCAAAATGTGGCTGTGAGCAGGGTGCTGGTCCCAGAACTAGTTCCTCTCTACCCAGAAGGTAAATGGATCATGATTCCATATTGAGTTTCTGCTCATCCAAAGGAAAATAGCAGTTCACCTGGTTACAGAGGAAGTTCCTGCCATCCCATAATGCAGGTATTTGTGAGTTTCTATTCCTAGAAACAGGAGCTCTGGTAGCATAGTGCCTAAGGCACTTGACTGGTAACCAGAAGGCTGGTGGTTCAAGCACACCAGGAACTCCTCAGAATGAAGGTTGGAAAATCTACTTCCATAGTGATACCACCTTGGAAGCAGAAGGAGTGGTCACTATGAGTTGGGTCTGAATTGACGGCACATATCAACAACAACATTCCCCAAAAAAGTGCATGCCATCCCAAAAGACAGCTTAGCATAGAGTACCTAATGAAAGGAAAAAAAGAAAATCTCAGTAGTGCAAAAGGAGGCTGGAATT
>NW_006922221.1:1006433-1007603 GCF_000298275.1 Orycteropus afer afer | reverse complement strand
TAAGGAAGATATTATTGAGTTTCCATGTGTTTCTCTTTTTTCCATTGATCTTCCTATTGCTGATTGTTAATTTTTTAGCATTCTATTTGAGAAGATGTTTTGAGTATTCTGATGCATTTAAATTTGTCGTGTCTTGCTTTGTAACTTAACATATAGTTTATTCTGGAAAATGTATCCTGTGCACTGGAAAAGAATGTATATGGTGCTATTGTGAAACTGTTCTGTATATATCTATTAGGTCAAATTATCTGATTGTGTTGTACTCCTGTGTCTTTCTTGACTTTCTTTAAAGTTGTTCTATCCTTTATTGAAAGTGGTTTATTCAAGTCTCCTACTATTATTGTGGAGCTATCTCTTTCTCTATTCAATTCTGTTAAAGTTTGATTTATGTATTTTGGGGTTATATCCTCTTGGTGGATTAACACTTTTATCATGATGCTTATGTAATTTTCTTCCATGTCTCTATGGTGGTGGTTTTTGTCTTAAAATTTATTTGGTCAAAAATTAATATTGCCACTCCTGCTCTTTTTGGATTGCCCTTGCCTGATATATATTTTTTTCAGTACCTTGATTTTTAGTCTATTGTTTCCTGTGTGTGATAGGTGTGTTTCTTGTAGATATCATATTGACGGGTCATGTTTTCTTATCCATTCTGCAACTCTGTCTCTTGGTTGATCCATTTAATACATTTACATTCAGTGTAATTATCGACAAATATGAATTCATTGCTGTTATTTTGTTAAGTGTGTGTGTATTTGTGTGTGGTGTTCTGATTTCTTGTCTCGTATAATTTTCTTTGAGAATTTTTTTTCACTTTTTTAAAAATTGTTATTTATTTAATTTTTAAAACTTTTATTGTGATTTTGGTGAAATTTTACAGAGCAAATTCACCTTCCATACAGCAGCTCACATACACTGTCCCATGATATTGACTGCAGTTTCCCACAATGCAACAGCTTCCCTCCCACTTCCTTCCCTCCCACTTCCCACCTCCTTCCTGTCTCCTTCCCTGCCATGTACTCTGTGATTTTTTTTTTTTTTTTTTAGTCATTTCTAAAAATTTCTTTTTTTTTTTTTTTTCATTTTGATGAGAAAGCTTATTCTTTTTCCTTGAGATTACCATATAATTTATTATTTTTTCTTCCCATGTTTAATTCAGTCCATTCTATC